>NC_057864.1:262190256-262407756 GCF_019393635.1 Dromiciops gliroides
CCTACATTGCTTTCCTGATTCTGCTTACTTCATTCTGCTTCAATTCATATATTTCTCATGCTTCTCTGAATTCCTTATATTCATTGATTTAAGAATCAGTGATATTACATTCATATATCACAGTTCATTTCACATAACACAGTTCCCCAATCAACGGGCATCTACTTTATTTCCAATTATTTTCTATTACAAAAAAATGATGCTATAAATGTTTTGGTCTATGTGGCCATTTTCTCTCTCTTTGACAATCTTGAGGTTATTTACCTAACGGTGGAATCTGTGAGTCAATGGATATGAATGTTTTAATCAGTTTCTTTTTTTACCATAATTCCAAACTGGACCAATTCCAGTTCTAATGATAATAACAACAGCTGGCATTTACACAGTGTTTTACGGTTTGCAAAGTACTTTACAAATATTATCTCATTAGATCCTCACTACAAGCCTGAGAAGTAGGTCTTAATTCCCTATACAGTTTGTATGTCAGACCCATATTGAGAGATGTTTGTTGACTCAAGGATGTTCCCCACCCGCAAAGGACAGCTTCCCTTTCTGTGCAATATCCTTGCTGCAATGATTTTGTTCATGCTATAATCATGTTTTGTTTCATTTTTATCATTTTATTCTGCCATTATTTATGGAGGGGGTCTTTTGGAAGTTTTACTCTTACTGATGCACCTATCACTCAAGCGGATACTCCTGGAAGAGGTAAGATTAAACAAGCAAGTGGGCATCTATTTCTCTTCCCAGCACCATTTATTTACATGAAAAATCTCAACAGAAGCAAACAGGCAACAGACTGAGGTAAGGCTCCTAGCCCTAGGCTTTTTACACATATACCGGAGCTTCAAGCTACCTGATTAGATCTTGACATATGCACTGGGAACCTTTTCCAACTTCCCATTTTTCTGCGCAACCTGATTTAAGGTTTAATGTGTAAAAACATCAACATCAAATATTTTACCAAATTTATCAAAAATTGACTTATGACCCTATTTCCCCTGAAGATTCTGATCTCCTTCCCAATTTCATGTGGCTATGACCTAAAAGAAAATACACTCGCCTTATAGATTAGGGGAAGGGGATATGCATTTATATAGCACCTACCGCATACTAGTCACTGTGCTAAGTGCTCTTTACAAACATCTCATTTGATCTTCACAACAACCCTGGCTATTATTATCCCCAGTTCATAGTTGAGGAAACTGAAAGCCAACAGAAGTTCAGGGTCACACAGTTAGTAAGGGTCTGAGGCCAGATTTGAACTCAAGTTTTCCTGACTCCAGGCCCAGTGCTCTAATTACTATGTCTCCAGATAGTTAGTTTTACAGAATAAAACCAGAATCACAGACACTTATAAGACTCCTAGCTGTTCTATCAGTTCTGAAGAAATTTCCACTTTCCTCTCATCTCTTCACTCAGGTACTATCTAAGTGACACTTCAGGAAACCACATTCTTATACTCTACTATCAAAGTCAGTGGGGAAAAAGGAAGAAATTGTCTCATCAACATCTGCTTGGGGGCCCGGTGTCTCAGTGAACACAGTTTATCAGGAAAGTCAGGGTCAAAAGTCTTTTGCTGCTCTCCCAGTGTCAACTGAGTCATTTCCCACCCACATACCCCCATCTCTGCTTAGCACACAAAGGCAGCTAGATGGTGCAGTGACCCTGAAATCAGGAGGACCTGAGTTCAAATCTCAACCCCAACTGCCTTAAAATATCTAGGGCCCCAGGGCAACTAGGTGGCACAGTGGATAGAGCACTGGCCCTGGAGTCAGGGGGAGCTGAGTTCGAATCCGGCCTCAGACATTTGACACTTACAAGCTGTGTGACCCTTGGCAAGTCACTTAACCCCAATTGCCTCACCAAAAAAAAAAAAAAGAAAAAAGAAGAAAAAAATATCTGGGGCCTCTCTAGTTATCCTGATTGTATATCTTGCCACTGGATCCAGATGTCTCTGGAGGAGTGAGGTTGGTGACCTTGTACAGCCCTCCAATTCAGTGCAAGTCATAACATCACCCCGATATCATGTCCTCTTCAAAAATGGACAGGGGGCAGCTAGGTGGTGCAGTGGATAAAGTACCAGCCCTGGATTCAGTAGGACTTGAGTTCAAATCCAGACTCAGACACTTGACACTTACTAGCTGTTTGAGCCTGGGTAAATCACTTAACCCTCATTGCCCTGCTCTCCCCCCCAAAAAAAAAGGAAGGAAGGAAGGAAGAGAAAAGAAAAGAAAAGAAAAGAAAAGAAAAGAAAAGAAAAGAAAAGAAAAGAAAAGAAAAGAAAGGGGAAGGGAGGGGAGGGGAGGGGAAGGAAGGGAAGGGAAGGGAAAAGGAAAGAAGGAAGGAAGGAAGGAAGGAAGGAAGGAAGGAAGGAAGGAAGGAAGGAAGGAAGGAAGGAAGGAAGAAAAAGAAAGAAAGAAATAAAGAAAGATAGATAGATAGATAGATAGATAGATAGATAGATAGATAGATAGATAGATAGATAGATAGATGAAGGACAAACAAAAAAAACAACAGTTTAGTACACACTCTATCTTCTTCTCTGACTGGGCTCTGGCGGATCTCTCTGGTGTCCCCACCATCCAGGCAGATGAGGCTTCTGAGGTTTTTTTTGATACTCAAGAGAAACGGAAGGTGACCCCTACCAAAACAGTCAGATCAACTGCTACTTGGCACATTGCTACTTGGCACACTATCCAGGTGGTATCACTTCAGTTCTGTCTTGGATTTTTTTTTTTTTGCAAAGTGGTCTACTCCTACTCAGTGGAACAATTAAATGTCTTTTTAAGCAATTACCTTTACATTAACAACGGTTGGGGGTAAGTCACTCCAAGTCTCCTGCATTTCCTGTCCTAGTCTTACTCAGTTACTAGGTGGGTAAATAAAAGGAAATTCTAGGGAAGTTCTGGGCTGGTGCTTTCTAAACTGGCCCTTATACTGTGACTTTAAAGTTGACTATGTCAATAGAATAGCAAGAAAATCAGGTGAGAACTTTTGTGGCAATTCCAGTTAGTCTAGTTACCTAGGTGGCTTTTTTCTGTGTGTCTCTTTGTTCATGTTCCTCTTTGAGGCATGTTTTCATTAGAGTATGCTGTAAACTTCTTGAGCTCTCAATCAGCAAGGCCTGAGTAGGGATGATTCTGTGCCGTGAGGTCAGAGATAGTTGCATCTTGTACAATACATCTGAATATTTCTCTAGCCTAAGTCAGAGATTTTGTGATCCCATCAGTCAGAAGTAATGTTAGCCTTAAGGATCAATCCCATTTCCTAATCCATAACCTGGTAGGTCTGATTGTGGTTATCCATAGGTTGGATCAATAGTTACAGGTGGTTACTGAATTAACTTGTGGCACAGCAAGAATATCCTACACCACTGACCATGGTGGTTTGAATAAGGCCACATGCTGGGGGCTGTTATGGTCCATACCTGCCATTGGTTTAACCATTGGAACAAATGCTCACCATTTAAGGCAATAGGATTGTGTAGTGGACAGAGTGCTGGATTCGAATCTCATCTTTGTTTCTTGCTACTTGAGTGACTTTTGGCAAGTCACTTAAACTCTCTGGGCCTCTGTTTCCTCAAATACAAAATAAAGATGATGAACTTGCTGGCCTTGAAGGTCCCTCCCAGCTCTATATCTGTGATGCTCTGAAGATAGGCATGCTCCTTGAGTGAAATAGGTTATACTAGAGGAGGCAATCTGATCTTCTCTTGTTCCTTACAATGCATTATAATCTTGTTGCTTATAAAGCATTATAATCTTACAAGGCTTATAATCTTGTTGTTTATAAGGCATTAGGGAATAGGATTCTACTAGTAGAGGAGGGAAGTCCCTGGGTGCTCACCTCTAAGTCATTTAAGACAGGCATCTGTAGTATGCCCATTACAAAGGGGATACAGCCACTTGGTGGTACTCTAACAGGAAGGATGGGTATTGATCATGGAATTATAAGTTTTAGAGTTGCCCCAGGTCACACATATGGTGGCAAAGCTGACTTTTGAATACAACTACTCTATTTAAAATTTAATCATCTTTCCATTAAACCATGCTACCTTTCCATAGATCCTCTATAAATTAATTCTGCCAACCAAGGGCCATCTTGGACTGGGAGGAGGCAGTGTTAATGGAAACATTTCACAACACATTGGCTGTGAGTTTAAAGAGCCATTTATCAGGACCTTCTATGCCTAGCTATTTGGTGATTTTTAATTGTTCTGGCCATAGAACCGACTGACTTCCCAGAACAAAGGAAGATGGGGCAAGTTTAGGACTGGGAAGGCTATACAATATCTCTGAGGTGGCAAAAGAGGTCCCAATTTATGCAGCTATGGATCAACTAGAGAATTCATCTTCCTAAGGGGTAGTAGTATTGGGCTTTTTACAGACTAAACTTCTAAGATGGCATCTCTGGGAAGTGAGCAGCCAGTTAAAAATATGGAATATCTCCCCCCACCCCAAAAAATATGGAATATCAGTGGATAAAGCCCCGGCCCTGGATTCAGAGGACCTGAGTTCAAATCCAACCTCAGACCCTTAACACTTATTAGCTGTGTGACCCTGGGCAAGTTACTTAACCCTCATTGCCCTGCAAAAAAAATATGGAATATGAAAATGAAATTTGAATTTCTCAACTACAACACAAAATGAAAAATAATAGACTTTTGGACAAAGATGGAATCTGCTTAACAGGCTACAAAGAAGGAATGTGTATAGGGTCTTGCAAATATCATGCTTTAAGCTGGAAAGAAAGGGATCAGGGATGAAATGGCTGATGTTTATATCATACTTTAAGGTTTGCAAAGCACTTATATTATCTCTCTGGATTTTTACAATAATCCTACAAAACAGATACTACAAGTATTATTATCCCCATTTTCCAGATGAGGAAACTGAAGAACAAAGAGTTTCAGTACCTGTCCATAGTCATATAGTTAGTAATTATCAGAAGCAGATTCATTCAATTAAATAAACATTTATTAAGGGCTTCCTATCTACCAGGAACTGTGCTAAGCACTGGGCAAAAGATAGCTGCTGCCCGCAAGAAGGTTATAATCTAATGGGGGAGACAACATGCAAACAAATATATACAAGCAAGATATACACAGGATAAATAGGAAATAATTAACAGAGGATTAACATGAATTAAAAAGGGTTCAGGTAAAAGGTGGAATTTTAGTTGGGAAATATGTGAATTTAGTTCTTTCTAATTCTAAATCCAGTACTCTAGTCATTATATCATGCTGCCTGTCTTCTCCTACCTACTAAGCAATATACCATAGCAAATAGAAGTGACTCCTATAAATTCACAAGAAGCTGAATCTAACACATGAGCCAACAATAAGACCTATTGCCTCATGTCTGCACACAAATTCACAAAGTACAGGTAATAAGGTGATCTAGAGGTGCTAATGCAAGGAGGAAAATTTGGCCTCATAATTATCACTACCTGAGATTTGGTGAGAAGAGATCCATGCCAAGAATATGAAGGAATATATCTTATGTAAAAGGAACAGTATAGATAGGAATTAAGGGAGGAGTGTGAATAACACTGTATTTTAAGAAAATACAATAACGTGAAGAAATTCAGGAATCAGGGAGAAACAGCAAGGTGCTTAGAATACAAAGACCAAAAAGAGACAGTCCCTGCCCTCAAGAAGTTCCCATTCTACTAGAGAGATACAAATGTTCACAAATAAATGCATGATGTATATGAATCAATTATTTAGTGATTTGGAAGAGGGCCACTAAAGAGTAAGGGAATTAAAAAAGAAAACGCAGATTGATCTTTCAAAGGAGATAAAAGCTCAAAAACAGGAGGGAAAGCATACTAGGCAAGGGTGACATCCTGTACAAAGTCATAGATAGAAGATGGAGTTATGTGTAGGGGAAAATATAAGTAACTGATCCTGGGTGTAACAGGGACTATAGGAGAGGAAATAATGTTTAATAAGCTTGGAAAGACTGGCTGAAGCCAGGTTTTGAAGGACTTTAAATTACAAACAGGGGAAGTTTGAATTTTATCCCAAAGGCAATGGGGAGCCACTGAAGCATCTTAATGAGGAATGACATGCTCAGAACAACATTTTGGGGTGATGATCAGTGTAGACAGACCTGAGTTCAAATCTGGCCTCAGAGACTCGCTAGCTGTGTGACCCTGGACAAGTCATTTAACCTTTCTGTCTCTGTTTCTTCAGCTGTAATTGGGAATCATAATGGCACCCATATCCCAGGGTTATTGAGAGAATCCTATGAGATATTTATAAAGTGATGATCAGGGTATCTGACATATAGTAGGCACTTCATAAGTGTTTGTTCTTTTTCTCTTCCTTTCCCTACTATAGATCATTTGGACAGAAAGAAGAAATAGTTGAAGAGTTATCTGAGTATTTGATTCTCTCTCCCTCAATACCAAGCAGAACAGCTAATGATTTCTCTAATGTGTTAATGATAATTTCATTCTTCAAAAGATGGAAGGACCAATGAATGGAACATCTATTATAGATCTGGTCTTTGATGAACTAGATGCAACTGGTTGCTGGAGTAAAAATCACTCTATACTGGAATTTGTGATATGAAAATAGAAGAAAGATAGTACAGTCTGATATGCACCCTAGATTTTTGAAGCAGATTTCAAAGGACTCAAGAAAGGGTTAGAAAAAAGGGTACCCCCTCAATCTAGAAAATTTGTGTAAAGTTTTTTGGCTTTCCTTTCACATCAGAGAAGTTTAAATTATTTTGAAATTAAAAGATAAAATATATTGACATTATAAAATACTATATATATAATATATATATATACATAACACATATATATGTTATACATTTCTGAGTTTCTAAACTTTTTCTGCGTCATGTACTGGTCTTTGAGTGTTGTCTGCAGCTTCCACAAAACTTCTTAAAAATTCCTATTTAATTTCTTATGCCAACCTGTGATATATTGAAACCATTATGGGGAAAGTCACAATGTGGAAGGGATAACTGTATATAGAGATGGTGAATATGAAAGTATTGCACCTTCCTATAAGAATAGCATGCTAAAACTCAGAATGAGCCCATATTAGCAAATAAAGCTAAGGGGCTAAGAACAAGCTAAAATGAGAAGCTGTTATTGGCTTTTTAAAAAGTGATTTTGGACAAAAGGAGAGAATCAAAGAAAAGATAGGATTCATGCTCTGGATGGACAGAACAGTAGTAATGGATTTATGGGCACAACTGTTCGATTTATTTTACTTCTGTTTTCTCTGCCAACAAAAACTAATATAGCACTTATTATGTGGCAGCACCTATGATAATACTATCATGTCATTTGATAATTTCATTTCCATGGATAATGATCTTTGGAATGGAACAAAAATGGCTAATGCCCAATTAATAGCTAGTCAATACCCAACGTCGTGGTAAGAGAGGATCTTTCTGACTTACATGAACTGATGCTGAGTGAAATGAGCAGAACTAAGAGAACACTGTACAAACTAATAGCAACACTGTGTGATGATCAACTATGATAAACTTAGCTCTTCTCAGCAGTACAATGATTTAAGACAATTCTGAAAGACTCATGATAAAAAATGCTATCCATATCCAGAGAAAGAACTATGGTGTCTGAATGCAGATAGAAGCATACTATTTTCACTTTTTTTTTTTGTTTGTTTTTCTCTTCCTTGTTATTTTTCCATTTTGTTCTAATTCTTCTTTCACAATATGACTGACGTGGAAATTTGTTTAACATGATTGTACATGTATAACCTATATCAGATTGCTCTCTGTCTTAGGGAAAGGAGAGGGAAGGAAGACAAGAATACAAATTTGGAGCTCAAAATCTTTCAAAAATGAATGTTGAAAACCATCTTTACATATAAGTGGGACAAGGGGACAAAACAGTATTAAGTTTTTTAAGAGAGAACATATTTATGCCCTTACTATGTTCTTTTTTTCTTATTATGATCTCATCATAATTTCCCAGATGAATGCCATCCTATGGTAGTCAGTCGAGGAGAGATGGAAAACTCTCAAGAACTGTAACAAATATGATGGCTGAGCCATTGTCAGAGATCTTTTAAAGACCATGGGTGGAGAACAGGAAGACTGCTGGAGGATTTTGAGAAGGGAAAGGTTGTCTCTTTGCCCTTCACTTCTCGATTACAGCTGCCCTTATCCTGTCTTGCCTGGACTATTTCAGCAGTCTTCTGGTCATTTTGCCTGCCTCAAATCTGTCCCCATTCCAGTATGTCCTTCACTCAGCTGCTGCAGTGATCTTCCTAAACCACAGACCTGACTATGGGACCCTCCTACTTAATAAACTCTAGTGGTTTCCCATTATCGCCAGGATCATATATAAAATCCTCCATTGGGCTTTTCTCTCTCTTAACAATCTGACCCCTTAACTTATACTTAACTCCCCTTCTTCCTCCCACACATATACTGTACAATCCAGGGACACCAGACTTCTTGTTCTTCACACAGAATACTCTATCTCTTAACTTGGCAACTTTTAATAGGCTGTGCCCTATGCTTAGAATATTCTTTTCTTCCTCATCTCTATCTTTTGGCTTCCCTGCTTGCTTCAAGAATCAGTTCAAGTCCTTCTGTAAAAAGGTCTTCTCCTTTGTGTGCCACTTCCCATCCCCTTACCACAACACTGGTAGTACCTTCCCTTCAAAATTATGTACAATTTACCCTCTATATATCTTGTATGTACATAGTTGTTTTCTTGTTATCTCTCCCTACTAGAATATAAACTCCTTTCGACCAGGGATTGGTTTTTGCCTTTTTTTTTTTTTATCCCTTGCACTTAGCACAGGGCCTGGTACTTAGTAAGTGCTTAATAAACACTTGATGACTTGATTTGACTTGATTTTCAGAAACGAGAACAAAATGGAGTCAGCTAGGTATAGACAAAGGGGTTTCATTTTAATTCCTGGCAAAATTCTGGGAAATAATTTTAGGAGAACAGTAAGTAAACATCTAGAATAGGAAGTGGTGATCATAATGAACCAGGATGGTTTTATCAACAACAGGTCATGTTAGTCTAAGCGCATTTCCTTTCCTGAACAAGGTAGTATACAAGTAGATTAGGGGACAGCTGTACATATAATTAACATAAATCTTAGCAAAGCATTTGGCAAAAATCTCTCATTCCATTCTTGTGAAAAAATGGAGAGATGTGAAGTAAAAAAGATTATACCTAAATTGATTCAGAATTGGTTGAATGACTAGACCTTTAGTCACTAGAGTTTTGATGCCAACTTAGAAGGTCTCCAGTGCAGGGTGCCAGAAATCTGCATCTGGCCTTGTGCTATTTAACATTTGTATGAATGGCTTTGATAAAGGCAATGATATGTTTATCAAATGTACCAATCACCCAGAGCTCAAAGGGATCACTAATGCATTCAATGATGGTCAGTATCCAAAAAGATCTTGATAGGCTAAAATGTTGGAATAAATAGAATAAGATGAAAATTAACAGGGTTAAACATAAAGTCTTACATGTGGATTAAAATAATTAACTTTGTATGCCCAAGATGGGGGAAAGCAGACCTAGGTTGTCTGGGAAAACTCTGAGATTTTAGCAGGCTCAATGATGAATTGATGTGATATTATCTCCAAAATCAATATAGTCTTTGGCTGAGTTTAAGAAACAGTATCTAGAAATAGGGAGGTGATAATCCCAATGTTGTCTGTTCTGGTCAGATCACTTCTGGAGTTGTTTTTTTTAATGCTTATTGCCACATTTTAAGAATAAGAACACCCTGAGATGGGCCCTCAGGATGGTAAAAGGCCTTGGAGTGTGTCATATAAGGATCAGTTCATTTGAAGCAAGAAGGAGTGGAGATGGAGAGCTGTCGCTTGGAAGAGAAATTGTATTTGTTCTGCTCTGCTTCCTAGGACAGAACTAGAAGCAGCACTGGGTAGATACTGCAAGGAGATAAATTTAGGCCTGATACACAGAAAATGAAATAAAATACCTTTTCCTAATTGTTAATGCTATCCAAAAGCAGGGTGGACTGCCTTAAGAGGCAGTAGGTTTCATGGAAGTCTTTGAACAGAAGCTAATTAGCCTCTTCCTGGGAACTAAACATTAGAGAAAAGATTCATGTTTAGGTATGAGCTGGGAGTCCATTCCAATCTTAAGAGTCTGTGATCTCAAGCAGGGCCAAGGGATTTTGGGATCAGTACTATGGAAGGAATACTTTAGGAAGACAAGAGAGGTTTAAATATGGAAAAGGCAAAGCTGGTCAGAATATAGCAGTTGGGAGTCTTCCAGAGGACAATCATACAAGGCTCATTTGTACCAGCCCTTATGTTGGAATGAGGGGAAGGGAAGTCATCATTTCACCTTTGGGGGCAAGTATCAACCAAACATCTAAGGGAAGGAGATACAAAAGCAACAAGGAAAAAAATTCTGGGAGTATAGTGAAACTATCTCTATTTGTCATACTGGAGAGAATGCTTTCAGCAGAAGCTAGGGCCTAAGATCCACCATTTGGATGCAGGCTCATTTCTGGACACTTGGGTGCCTGTTTAATGCATAATCGAGATATGCTGTTTTAAAGGAAAATTGTCCCAAAGAGAGGAAAAATACCTGAGAGGAAGATTAGTATGGCAAGGAACCATTCAGCTGACCAGAGGCTTGAAAGATAACTGAAGACATATAAAGTTGGGAAATTAATGCAGGCATACAAAATTGAGTCATTGAAACTCAACTATCAAGCGATTGCTAGACTATTCTGGGGAAAAGAGGTTACTCTAAGTGGAAAATTCATTACATAAATCTGAGCAAGTGTTTTTCATTATTTTCTGTACAGGCAGCAGAGAGGCATCATCCCTCAAAGATGTAATATCCATCATGCCCGTGTCCTGTCAGTAAACATCTATTAAACACCTACTATGTGCCATGCACTGTAATAAGCCCTAGGGATACAAAGAAAGGTAAAAAAAAAATGATCTCTGCTCTCAAGGAACTCACAGTTTAATGGGTGGAAGGCAACATGCAAACAACTATGTACAAAAAAGTTATATAAAGAGTAAATTGAAAATAATCAACACAGAGAAAGTACTAGAATGAAGAGGGATTAGAATTAAGGTGGGATTTTAGCTGGGACTTGAAGGAAGGCAAGAAAGCCAGGAGGCAGAAATAAGAAGGGAGATAATCCTAGGTATGAGGAACAGCCAGTGAAGAGGCCTGGAGGCAGAAGATGGAGAGTTTTATGCAAGGAAATGCAAGGAGGCCAGTGTCATCAGAATTTAGATTACATGTGGGTGAATGGGAATTGGAAAGGTTGGGGGAGGGGCTTAGATTATGAAGGGCTTTAAAAGCCAAACACGGGATTTTCTATTTGATCCTAGAAGTGATAGGCAGTTTATTGAGTAAATGGGGTGGCATGGTCAGACCTTCATTTCAGGAAGATTGCTTTGACAGCTGAGTGGAAGTGGGGAAAGACTTGAAGCAGGAAGAACAAGCAGCAGGCTATTGCAATAGTCTAGGCATGAGGTGCCTGCACCAGGGTGGTGGAAATGTTGAAAGAGAGAAGGGGGCATATATGAGATATGTTATAAAAGTAAAATTGGAAGGACTTTGCCAAAGAACAAGATGGGGTGGTGGTGGTGGTGGAGGAAGAAGAGGAGAAGGAGGAGGAGGAGGAGGAGAAGGAGGAAGAAGAGGAAGAGGAGGAGGAAAATAAGGATGACACCTTGGTTGAGAGCCTAGATGACTTGGAGAATGTTGATGCTCTTGACAATAATAAGGAAGTTAGGAAAAGGAGAAGATTTGTGGGGAAAGAAAATAAGTTCAGTTTGGGATAGGTTAAATTTAAGATGTGTATGGGACATCCAATTTGAGATGTCCCATTGGCATTTGGAGATACAAGTTTAGAGGTTGGGGCTGGATAAGTAGATCTGAGAATCATAAGCACTGAGATGATAATTGAATCTACAGGAATTGATGAAATCACCAACTGAAATAGTAGAGAAAGAAGAGAAGAGGCACAGGACAGAACATTGTGGGACAACCGTGGTTAGTGGGTAAGTCCTGGACAAAGATCCAGCAAAGGATACTGAGAAAGAGCAGTCAAATAGGTTGGAGAAGATCCAGGAGAAAGAGGTGTCATGAAAACATAGAGAAGAAAAGATTGTAAGGAGAAAAGGGCAAACAGAGTGTCAAAGGCTGCCAAGAGGTGAAGAAAGATGAGGTCATTGGATTTAGCAATTAAGAGATTGTTAACAACTTCAGAGAGGGCAGTTGAATGATATGGTCAGAAGCCAAATTGTAAACAGTTAAGAAGAGAATGAGAGGAAAGGAAATGGAGGCACTAAATGTACATTACCTTCTCAAAAAATTTAGTTACAAAAGGGAGGAGATATATGGGATGATAGCTAGCGGAGATGCATGAATCAAGTGAAGAATTTTTTTAACCATGAGGGACACATGGGCATGTTTGTAGGCAGTAGGGAATAATCTTTTATAATAATGCCAAGCTCTAAGAGCATAACAAATGAATTAATTTTTTAAAGTTCTGGAAACACAACAAAAGAATCAAGCCTAGAATCTTGATTCCCCAGCATCCAGCAAAGAAGTCTAAGGAGCAATTTAAAAGGTAGGAGGAGAATCAGGAGAGTGCGGTGTCTCTGAAGCCACAAGATGAGAGAATCCAGGAGGGAATGGTCCACATGGTCGTATATTAAGGAGACGTCAGAGGATGAAAACTGATAAAAAAAAGGGCACTAGATCTGATGAGTTTTAGAAGAGCAGATTTAGTAGCACAATCAGAGCAAAATTTTTCACTGAATTCAAAACAAGGAAAACATTCTCACATATAGCACAAAACTTAAAGGGTAGAGTTAACAAAAATACTCCTCAATTTGCGTATTTATTTCTACTTTTCAACAGCACTTGTTCTTATCAACTAGAATTAATTTGAGCCTCATGAAGTCTCCATGAAGAGCATATATGGCAGATATCATTATTTTATAGATGAGCAAACTCAGGCAAAGAAAGAAAAATCTAGAACTAGACTAAATCTTGGTCTCCTAAATTCTTCAGAATCTTCTCTATTTAATTGTAGAGGGAGGGGACTCTGTGATATTGTATAATCTGTCAGAATCAATTGCTGTTTTAAATTAGCTGTGTTAAACTTTTTTTTTCTTTTTTCCTCATTATAAGGGAGGAAGGGAGGAAGAGATATATTTGGAAATAAAAGTGCTATAAAAACAAGAGAAATCAACATGAAATTGAGGTGGTTTAAGAGAAAGAAGCCTCAGGGGAACAGTGTAGGAAAAAAAAGGAAGAAAAGGGTGTTATTGAATCATCTTTTTTCCTTTTTTTTTTTTTTTTTACAAAACTGCACGGAAGAGAGCAGAAGCAAGACCAGAGACATAGATGAGCAGAACAGCTTCTAAAGCTACAGGCAAAATGTATAACATACTTAAAAGAAAAAGCAAGTTTATACACTAGAGACCTCCCTCCAGGTTTGTGTACAATTTTCTTTTTCTTTTCTATTATGTATATGGAAATACCCATTTCATTTGGTGTTCATGAAATCCTAAATAAAATGTAAAATAAAAAAAAAATCTTTCCCTGTTAGATTAGATTTTTATTCTTAGAAGAAAGGACTTGGGGGGCAGCTAGGTGGAGCAGTGGATAAAGCACTGGCCCTGGATTCAGGAGGACCTGAGTTCAAATCCAGCCTCAGACACTTGACACTTACTAGCTGTGTGACCCTGGGCAAATCACTTAACTCTCATTGCCCTGCAAGAAAAAAAAAAAAAAGAAGTAGGGGGCTAACTCAGCTGCCTACTTGGTATCCCTTAGGCTACTCCTTTGGCTCCATGATTATTTCTTTTTCCTCTTTTTAGTTCAGGACTTTACAGAATCACGGAATTTGAGAGGTGGAGGATATTTCAGTGACTATCTTATGCTTGACCGACACTAGAAAAAAAGCCCCATAATAAAAAAATTGGCAAATGAACATACAGCCTCCAGTTAAAGATGCTCAAGGAAAGGGAACCCAACTCTCACCTCAGGAAGCCAATTCTACTTTAGGACAAATCTCATCATTACAAGGGTTTTTCCTCATCAAGTTCAAATTGGCTTCTTTGGAACTTTTTTTTTAACGAAACAGTATGGTTCAATCTGCATTCATAAAAAACACAGTTCTTTTTTCTGAATGTTGAGAACATTTCCTATCATGAAGTTCTTTGAAATTGTTCTGGACCATTGCATTGCTAAAAAGAGCCAAGTCTATCACCATTGTTCATCACACAATGTTACTGTTACTGTATATAGTGTTCTCCTGGTTCTGCTCCTCTTAGTCAGCATCAGTTCATCTAAGTCTTTCCAGGTTTCTCTGAACTCCTCCTGCTCATCATTACTTTTCACATTGATTTTTGAAACCCTTGTGTTCGAAATGTTCTTCCTCCCTCTTCGTCCCTCCCTATGATATCCAGCAACTCAATGTCATAGATGTGCAGTTATGCAAAACATCTTCTCATTAGTCAGTTTGTGAAAGAAAATCCATAAAATACCTTTAGAAAGAGGAGCTAACAAATAAAATTATACTTCAATCTGTATTCAGAAACTATCAGTTCTTTCTCTGTTGATGGTTTGCATTTTTCATCCGTCCTTCTGATATCATCCTGCTCATCATTTCTTTCACAGTTACTATTGCTAACTGTATTACCCTCCATCTTATTCTTTCCCCTTGTCATTTACTCTATTTTCTATCTTCCTTCACCCTATCCCTCCATGAAAGTGTTTTGCTTTTTACTGCCCTCTCCCCCAATCTGCCCTTTCTTTCTTCCCCTCTACCTACCCCCATCTCCTTCCCCTCCCACATTCCCTCAGGGCAAAATATATTACTATACCCATTTCAGTGTGTATGTTATTCCCTCTTTGAGCCAATTCTGTTGAGAGCAAGGTTTACTCACTCCCTGCTCCTTCCCCATATTCTGCTCCCCTCCATAAGATTTTTCTTGTTTCTTTTATGTGAGCTACTTTTCCCCAGTCTGCCTCTCCCTTTCTTCCAGTACATTCCTCTTACCCCTTAACATTATTTTGAAGATGTCATGAGTCAGCTAGGTGACATAGTGGACAACACAACAGCCCTGGGCCCAGGAGGCCCTGAGTCCATATCTGGCCTCAGACATAAGCCATGCCACCCTTCCTGCCCCACAAAAAACAAGGATAAACAAAAAATAAATGCTTTACAGATATCATCCCTTCATATTCAATTCACACCTGTGCCCTCTAAGTATATTCCTTTCAGGTGCTCTAATACTGAAAAAGATCTTATAAGTTAGAAGTATTATTTTCCCATGGAGGAATGTAAACAGTTTAATCTTTTAATATCCCTCATTAAGTCTTTTTCCTGTTTACCCTTTTTATGCTTCTCTAGGGTCTTGTATTTGAAAGTCAGATTTTCTATTCAGTTCAGGTCTTTTCATCACAAATGCCTGAAACTCCTCTTTTTCATTGAAGTCCCATTTTCCCGCTGAAAGATTATACTCAATTTTGCTGGGGAGGTGATTTTTGGCTGTATTCCCAGTTCCTTTGCCCTCCAGAATATCATATTCCATGCCCTCCAGTCCTTTAATGTAGATGCTGCCAGATCTTGTGTTATCCTGACTGGGGCTCCACAGTACTTGAATTCCTTTTTTCTAGCTGCTTGCAATATTTTTTCTTGACCTGGGAGCTCTGGAATTTGGCTATAATATTCCTGGAGGTTTTCCTTTTGAGATCTCTTTCAGGAGGTGATTAGTGAATTCTTTCAATTTATATTTTACCTTCTGCTCCTAGAATATCAGGGAAAATTTCCCTGAAAATTTCTTGGAAGATGATGTCTAAACTCTTATTTTGTTCATTGTTTTCAAGTAGTCCAATGATTTTCAAATTTTTTCTCCTAGATCTGTTTTCCAGTTTAGCTGTTTTTCTAAGGAGATATTTCATATTGCCCCCTATTTTTTTATTCAATTGGATTTTCATCACTGTGTCTTGGTATCTCATAAAGTCACTAACTTCCATTTTTTCCATCCTAATTCTTAGGCAATTATTTTCTTCTGAGATCTTTTGTATCTCCTTTTCCATTTGGCTTTTCAAGCTGTTGACTATTTTTCTCACGACTCTCCTGCATTGCTCTCATTTCTCTTTCCATTCTTTCCTCCATCTCTCTAAATCTTCCTTCTATCTCTCCTACCTTCTCTTCAAAGTCCCTTCTGACTGCTTCCATGGCCTCAGACCAATTCATATTTTTCTTGGAAGCTGTGGATGTTGGAACTTTGACTTTGTTATTATCTTCTTCTGAGGGTATATTCTAGTCTACTTTGCCCCCCACCAAAGCTTTCTATAGTCCACTGCTTTCTTTGCCTACTCATCTCAACCTGGAAGCAGATGCCTGATTGAAATCTGATTCTCTATGGTCAGAAGTTTGGCTTGCCTGTGCTCCTCCCCCACTGGGCAGCCACCACTCAATTTGGCCCACTGGTTCAGAACCAGGGTGTATCACCCCAACTCCAGCAGAGACTTCAGCCACTTCACCCCAGCCAACCACTGAACCTCCTCCTCACAGGTCCGTGCGCTGAGCCTCAGAAGAAGCCACTGGCACTAAAGACTCCAAGGCGCTGGGGGTGAGGTCTGTTCCTGGCTGGGTCGGGACCATGTGCTGAGCTCCTCTCCCAGCCTGATCAGCTGGCGATACCAGCTACCGTCTTTGGCTGGAAAAGAGTGTCACTCTGTTCCCATGTGAGTTAGGCTGCTCTGGGATTTTTTTGTTTTGTTTTGTTTTTGTTTTTGTTTTATGTCATTATTTGGGAGTGAGTAGACAGGTTTATTGGGAACTTGCAGGAGTCACAGCCTCTACTCTGCTATCTTGGCTCTACCTTCTTTGGAACTTCTGCCCATTGCCTTTGGTTCTGACCTCTGGGGCCAAAGAGACCAATCAATACCCATTATTCTAGCCTAACAAGATCCTTTCTGGATTCTAGCTTTGTTTTCCAGTCAGTAAGCTATCCATCTCAGTTTAAAAGTAATTGGCGAGCAAATTTGATGAGTATGCCATATCTGTCTTTATACAAGTCACTGGAATAATTGTTAAACAGGCCTTGCACAGATCCCTGGTATAATCCTGTCAGTGAATCATTAATGATCAGAGTTTGGAATCAATCTAATTACACTATCCACTGGTCCACATTTCTCCATCTTCTTGACAACAATAGTATTAGACAGTTTTAACAAGTGCTTTACTATATAATATTTCCCTCATCTACCAGCTTAATGACACTATCAGAAAATAAGGCTAGTCTAGCATAACTCGGTCTTAGTGAAGCTATATAATTACCATGGACCTTTCTATGTGGTTACTAGACATTCCTTTAATGATCCGTTCTAGATTTATTTCAAAAATAAAGGTCAAGCTCATTGACCTTCATTTTGTAGATTATTTTCTCTTCCCTTTTAAAAAAATCAAGATAATATTTGCCTTCCAATATTGTTTTATGCTTTCTTTTCACATTACAAATATTACTGACAGTAGCACAGTAATTCCTCCTATCCATTCTTTCAGTAACCGTGGATGTAGCTTGTCTGAGTGAGTCAGCTTGAAGTCAAGGACAAACAAATGCTCTTATTCTCTTACCATGTTCTTATTTATCTTGAGTATGCATTTCCTGAGAATCAAGTTTGTTCCCTCATTTCTAGTGAAAAACTAATTCTCCTTGTCAGAAAAAGAAAACAGAAGAAAAACCAGAATTGAGCAGCTCTACCTTCTAATTGTGGTCAGTCATCATATCATCCTCCATGATCAAAAGTTGAATCCCTCCTTTGATCCTTTTTGTCCCAACATGGCTTTTAAAATCCACTCTTTTATTGTCTTTAGCTTTTCTCCTCAGCCTCGTTAACTTCCTAACTTTCAAATTCTGTTTTATAAAACTGTGACATATCCTTATATTCAATGTCTCTCAACTGTCCTCTTTTCTATCTTATTTCTTTTTGAAAATAGTACAATGGCTAAATTCCATTTTTTCTTCCTAATAGAACTATTTCCCTTTCTGACTTCAAAATTTCTTTCTTGAGTATCTCCCATCTTTCTTGAGCTAATTTCCCCTATAGATTCTTAATTTATGAGATCCTAGCTATGGTTTCTTTGAACACATTGGATTCTGACTTTTTTTCCAATATAGGGTACATGTGTGAACTATGCATAAATTTCTTCTCCCTCTCTATCACAGAAAGTGGAACTTTTCCCCAGGTTTCCCATCATTCCCATTCTAGTACCCAATTTCTTTGTTAGAATTAGATCCAGAATAGAATTTTTCTTGTTGGACCCTCTACCTTTTGAAAGTTTACTTTAGCATTTGGATATTTTCATAGGCATTGTTGGTTTCTGTACCACCAGAAAGCTTTAAAATGTTTTAACTATAGTAGGGCAGGGGGTTGATCAGGGATACCTGATTAATTGAGTCTTCCCAGATCACTTAAGATTGTAGAACAAAAGAGAAAGCTAACAGAGACAATGATGTGTTAAGGTTTTTACCCCCTTTCAAACTTGGAGTGGTCAATTTATACCCTATTTAGGATGTCCCTTTTAGATTTGAATCATTCTGTACTTTGTAATGGGTATGAGACCTCTAAAGGCTCACACCTTGAGTAATCAATCTATTTGTAGATTATAAAGGATGTAAAACTGGGAATGTCCCATTCACATGTTATAAAGTTTTTAAAAGTAGCATAAATTCTTATCTGAATTTGATAATTTGTGTGATCTTTCCAAAGAAGTGAGTAAATTAGAGGACTTTTCAAAGTTGTTATTGTGGTACCCGGATCATTCCTCTATTTTTTTTTCCTCTTAATAGAATTTTATTTTCCAAAATATATGTAAAAACAAATTTTAACATCGATTTTTTTAAACTTTGTGTTCCAACTTCTCTTCCTCTCTCCATTCCCACCGTGCACCCACAAGAACTCAAGCAATTCAAAATAAGTTATACATGAGTAGTCATGGTAAACATTCTCACATTAGCTAGGTTGTGAGAGAAAACAGTCAAAAAAACCCCAAACTACAGATTAAGGAATTGTCAAAGAGGAAAAAAAAATTTTAAATGTGTTTCCATTTGTTTTCAGATACTATCAGTTCTTTCTCTGTAGATAGGTTGCAATTTTCATAAGTCCTTCAGGGTTATATTGGATCATTGCCTTGCTGAAAATAACCACATGATTCCCAGCAGATCATCTTACACTATTGCTGTTATTTTGTATACAGTACATTTCACTCTGCTTCAGTTCATGTAGGTCTTTCCAGGTTTTTCTGATAGTATCCTGTTCATCATAACTTGTATATAGTACCTTGCAATTGACAGAGAATTTTCTTCATAATAGCCCAGAAAATTAGGTACCATATGTTTTGCCATTATAATCAATCATCATAACTATTTCCCTCCATCCTATTAGCTTCCCATGTTATTTACACTGTTTTCTATCTTCTTTTTACCTATTCCTCCTCAAAAGTGTTCTATTTCTGACTGTCCCCACCCCCGTTCTGCACTCCCTTTTTTCACCCTTCCTTCCTTATCCTCTTCCCCTCCAACTTTCCTGTAGGGTTAAATAGATTACTCCTCCCAATTGGGTATGAATATTATTCCCTCCATGAACCCACTCTGATGAAATTAAGGTCTTTGAGCTAATTCTGTGTTCTAAATTTTTCTTCCTCCCTCCCTCCTCAACCCTCCCTATGAGATCAAGCAATTCAATATGTCATACTTGTGCAGTAATGGAGAACGTCTTCACTTTCCTCAAAAGTGTTTTGTTTTTTACTGCTCTCTCCCCCAATCTGCCCTTCCCTCCTTCCCTTCTTCCCCCCACCCCATTATCTCCCTCCCCTCCCTCAGGGCAAAAATATATTACTATACCTATTTAAGTATGTATGTTATTGCCTCTTTGAGCCACTTCTTATGATAGTAAGGTTCACTCACTCCCCCACTCCTTCCCCCTCTTCCCCTCCCCTCCATAAGCTTTTTTCTTGTTTCCTTCATGTGAACTATCTCTCCCCAGACCATCTCTTCCCCTCCCCCTCCCCCAGTCTATTCTTTCTACACCTCAACCCTATTTTAAAGATGTCACCATGGGTTAGTTAGGTGGCACAGTGGACAAAGCACTAGCCCTGGACCCAGGAGGCCCCAAGCCCAAATCCGGCCACAGACATAAGACACCCCACCTTGTCTGCCCCACAAAAAACAAGGATAAACAAAAAGTGAATGCTTTACAGATATCATCCCTTCACATTCAGTTCAGACCTGTGTCTTCTGTGAATTCCTTACTAAGATAGTTATTATGAATTTGAAGTATTATCTTCCCATGTAGGAATGTAAACAGTTTGATCTTTTAATATCCCTCATTAAGTCTTTTTCCTGTTTACCTTTTTTGCTTCTCCAGGGTCTTGTATTTGAAAGTTAAATTTTCTATTCAGTTCAGGGCTCTTCACCACAAATGCCTTAAAGACTTCTTTTTCATTGAAATCCCATTTTTTCCTCTGAAAGATTATGTTAATTTTGCTGGGTACATGATTTTTGGCTGTAGTCCCAGTTCCTTTGCCCTCTGGAATATCATATTCCATGCCCTCCAGTCCTTTAATTTAGAAGCTGCGAGATCTTGATTTATCCTTATTGGAGCTCCACAGTATTTGAATTCCTTTTTTTCTAGCTGCTTGCAATATTTTCTCCTTGACCTGGGAGTTCTGGAATTTGGCTATAATATTCCTGGAGGCTTTCCTTTGGGGATCTCTTTCAGGAGGTGATTGGTAGATTCTTTCAACTTCTATTTTAGCTTCTGCTTCTAGAATATCAGGGCAATTTTCCCTCACAATCTCTTGGAGGATGGTGTCTAAGCTCTTGTTTTGGTCATGGTTTTCAGGTAGTCCAATGATTTTTCAAATTATCTCTCCTAGATTTATTTTCCAGGACAGCTGTTTTTCCAAGGAGATATTTCACATTGCCCTCTGGGTTTTCATTCAATTGGAGTTGCTTTACTGTGTCTTGGTCACATAAGGTCACTAGCTTCCATTTGTTCAATCCTAATTCTTAGGCAGTTCTTTTCTTTTCTTTTCTTTTCTTTTTGGTGGGGCAACAGGGGTTAAGTGACTTGCCCAGGGTCACACAGCTAGTAGGTGTCAAGTGTCTGAGGCCAGATTTGAACTCAGGTACTCCTGAATCCAGGGCCGGTGCTTTATCCACTGCGTCACCTAGCCGCCCCATCAGTTATTTTCATCAGACAGTTCTTTAATCTCCTTTTCCATTTGGCTTTTCAAACTGTTGACTTTTTTCTCATGACTCTCCTGCATTGCTCTCATTTCTCTTTCAATTCTTTCCTCTCTCTCTGTACATCTTCCTTCTATCTCCTCCTTTCTCTTCAAAGTCCCTTTTGAGAACTTCCATGGCCTGAGACCAGTTCATATTTTTCTTGGAAGCTTTGGATGTTGGAGCTTTGACCCTGTTATTATCTTCTTCTTCTGAGGTTGTATTGTGGTCTACCTTTCCCCCAAAGAAGTTTTCAATGGTCTTCTGCTTTCTCTGCCTACTCATTCTGGCTTACTATTTCTTGGCTTTTAGTTCCTTCTTAAAGTGTAAGATGCTTCCAGGACACTGTTCGAGCTACAGCATGGCCGGGGGGGGGGGGGGGGGATTTGTCTTCTTCGCAGCCTACCTGGCCTCAGTTTGGGGTGGGGGGTGGCTGCTTCTCAGCTCCGCTCCTATTCCCAGGTGTTTTGGTTTGAAGGGGGGCCAGGTTTTAATCTCACCTGGCCTGTTCTCTGCTCCGGAGATAACCTCAAGCCTACTTACTAAATAACCAACCAGCAAAGCTTTCTGTGGTGTGGTTCTTAGGTTCAACGAGCCTGCTCCCCTCCCCGACCTGGGCCTCCTTCTGCTCAGGATTTCTTCCTGGTTCCCTGCTGAGGTGGGACAGTCAAATTCTTCCCCCCAGTCCACTGGTACCCCTGCATTTACCCCCCCTCCCAACCAGCCGTTTAACCTGACTGCACACTCAGTTCCAGAAGACGCCGGTGCTGCAGCTGATTCAGAGGCTCTGGGGCAAATTCCTCGGGTGGGTGTCTAGTGTGTTGGCCAGATTGCGGGGTTAGGCTTTACTCCTGGCCCAGCATGGCCCCCTGAAATCTATTTATAGCTGGAGAAGACTCTCAGCCCGTTTTTGTGTGTTTTTCTGCTCCAGGGGTTCTTTTATTGCTCTTTTTGGGGTGATTGTATCAGGAGCTCTGTGCGTTTAATGTCTTTCCTCCACCATCTTGGCTCTGCCCCCCTCTTTCCTCTATTTAAATTCAGATAATAAATGGACAATGAAATGCTAATTGTCTTCATTTATGATGACTACTAATATATTTAAAGAGTAAAACTTGTAGGAATATCTAAAGGAAAAATCTTCAGCATTTGATCTGCAATCTAATCAAGGGTGATTTGTTAATTTGTGGACAGGAATTGTTTTCCCTTAGGCAGTGTGTAGTTTTGTTTTGAAACATTTTTTTCCCGTCAAAGTCCTCCTACTTCTGATCTTCTCTGTTGTTAAGGCTAAAATTCTAGCTAAACTGTCTAAAATATTTAATGAGTGGTCGCCAATAAAGTATAAGCTTTAGCAAGAGTTAGACTTTTAAGCATTTATTAAGGAGAATAAGAATTTGGTAAAGAGAGAGAAAGGCCTAGATTCCTATCTATTAAAGGGAGAGCACATTTCTAGCTCCGCTCTCCACCAGAGTCCAGATGAAAAAGCGCGAGAGCGAGCGCCAGTCTCTTCCTTCCTCCTCCCACTAGCCCGCCTCACTTCCTGACTCCTGGTCTTGCCCTCAAAGACCTTCGCTTCATGGGCAGAACTCTTCTACAGTTAAGTCTCCAGCAGGTGGCTCATTCCAATCGTTACAGTCCCCCCTGTTGTTCCTCAAGAAACAAAATGTTTCCTTGACGGAACAGTAAAAACAATATAATAACTATTGCTAACTAATAATATGTGAACAACAATATAGAAAAGGAAGAGAGGAAAGTTTTGTCCAGAGGGGTGATTTTTTTTTGTCCTCATGAACCGACGCTTTGACATTAGTCTTGCAAAGGGAGGGCCTCTGCAGAGAATACATATTACAGATGGTGTATATTATAACAGAAAAAGAAAAGAGAAAAAAACAAAACAAAACTATTCATTTAAAGTCTCTGAAAGTCTTTTCTCAGATGTCCTCTAGGTGTAGTCATGGAATTTAGTGTTAGAACTGGGAAAAGCTGCAGGAATCTCTTCAGGTTTCTCTGAAAAAGCATGGTTCGGAGAGGGAGAGATATTTCCTTGTGTGAGTAAGTTGCTGGCTCTTTTAACAAAAATAAAAAGAAAAATAGAAAATCCACAAAAACAAAGCATTAACATGATCTTATCTCCCATTTGTCTGGTTAAACAGACTAAAATCAAAAATAGGGTAATTAGGGAGTTTAAAAGTTCCATTCGAAAAAATTTAAAGGGAAAACACAGCCAGTACACCAGTACTTAGTAGGGGAAATTTCTTACCCAACCAGAAGATCAGAAGACTGAGGTTTAGCTTTCCTCTTCGTGGTCAGCCATCTGTTAAGGCTAAAATTCTAGCTAAACTGTCTAAAATATTTAATGAGTGGTCGCCAATAAATTATAAGCTTTAGCAAGAGTTAGACTTTTAAGCATTTATTAAGGAGAATAAGAATTTGGTAAAGAGAGAGAAAGGCCTAGATTCCTATCTATTAAAGGGAGAGCACATTTCTAGCTCCGCTCTCCACCAGAGTCCAGACGAAAAAGCGCGAGAGCGAGCGCCAGTCTCTGCCTTCCTCCTCCCACTAGCCCGCGTCACTTCCTGACTCCTGGTCTTGCCCTCAAAGACCTTCGCTTCATGGGCAGAACTCTTCTACAGTTAAGTCTCCAGCAGGTGGCGTCATTCCAATCGTTACACTGTTTAGCAGAATATTGTTTACTATGGATTAGGTAATGCCAAGAGAAAGACCTGGACATTAAAAAATTTTTTACTGAACATTTAAAAAAATATTACCACTGCTCCTCAGACAAGTTCTGGTCTGATAGAAGTACATCATAGTATAGAAGTAATTCTAGCTTAAGGAGTATAGGAGGTAGAGCAAGAGAAAACTGATTGCAAGTTCTGCCTCTGACTGTTAACAGCTGTAAAACTCTTGAAAATCATTTAGCCTCTTTGAGCCTCAGTTTCTTCACCTGGTTCAATGTGGATGATAATGCCTATGTTACCAATTTCCCAGAGTTGTTCAGAGGATCAAAAGGCATAATGAATATGATTCAATGAAAAGTGATTATTGAGTGTTGAGTAGAGCTGATTTCAAGAGTCACTGTTGTGTAGGTGCTCACAATCACACTTGAGAAACAAGGAATATTAAAATTAAGTTGCAAGGCAGATGGAAAGGCCTGGAAGTCCTAAGGTTTCAGAGCAGGTGCAGATGGCAAGGCCCAAGGGTCCTCAGAGTATATCAACAGGTTAAAAGGCAATGTTTGAGAGGCTGGAGGGTATAATGGAAAGGCATATGATAAGGCCTATAGATACTCCAACCAGAAACATTGTAGTTGATGACTTCTTGCTCATCCAAGTTGTATAAGCAGCCATTAATTAATCTCCATTGAGTGGAGATTAGTGGGAAAAGTGAGCCTAGAGTCTAAGTAGAATGAGTCCTGAGTACTTTCCCACTGGAGAAAAAAAATCAGAGGAGGTGATGTCAGTGTTGAGCCAGCAGGGAGAAAGGTGAAAGAGGAATTGGCAGGAAGGATCAAGAAGTCTTTATATCATTTGTTCCACCAGACCAGACCCTCCAGTGCCCAAGGGTAGCCTGGGATAGGGAAGGAAAGGAGGAAACTTCTGGTTCTTTCATAGTCACGTAAAATATGTCAGCTATTGTCTTTTTTTTTCTTTTTTCTTTTTTTTTTAGTGAGGCAATTGGTGTTAAGTGACTTGCCCAGGGTCACATAGCCAGTAATTGTTAAGTGTCTGAGGCCAGATTTGAACTCAGGTCCTCCTGACTCCAGGGCCGGTGCTCTATCCACTGCACCACCTAGCTGCCCCAGCTATTGTCATTTTAAATGGCAATAATAATTACTGACATTCATGTAGTATTTTAAGGTATGTAAAATAGTTCAGGTATATCATTTGATTATCTGAGGCAGGTCCTATTATTATCCCCATTTTACAAACAGACAAACTGATGCTCAGAGACATTAAATGTTTTGCCCAGGATCATACAGCTAGTAAACTTCTGAACCCAGATCTTTATGATTCTCAAGTCCAGCAGGCTATTCACTAGGCAGCCTGCTTCTCAAATACCAATAGAATGCAATCTCTTGAACATCTCACTGAACTGGAAAAGCAGGCACATTGGTCATTAAATGATCAGCTGAGCTCATTTTGAAAAGACCCATCACCTGAAAGTTGGCAACCAAATAGAGGATGGTGCTTTTTTTTTCCAGCCACACCCAATAATAAAAATTGTTTCATGGGAGATGGAAGTCATTGGGATGGTGATTAGAGCCTTGGGCATTTGAATACTGCACTCTTTCCAAAAGCAACCAGTATTGATAAGATTACTATCCCCAGAGCAAGAGGTGGGGGGAAGGACTAAAAGGAAGCTGTAAGGTTGAAGTTACGACATAAGAAAGCAGACATGTGGATGGAATGTGTAGCACAGTCTAGGGCTAGCTGTAATGGGTGAGTTTTCTAAATGAGTGAGTCTGCACTTATTAATCAGAAGTAAAACCCTGAAAAAAACAGAAGTTGGAAGCTTGTGCATGAGGGCTAGGGAGTAGGCGAGCAGGGAGATGGGGAAGATTTGAGTAATAATGGATTGTGGGGTCATATTGTACTTGAGACATTCAGAATTTGGCTACTGTAGTGTATGTGTTATATGGCCCACTTTTTTAGGAAATCTTTTTCATATAATCAGAGACTGGAGTGGCATGAGTACTCATGCATGGATATATGCTAATAATGAAAAATACTCTAAATTGAAAGCCAGTGTGGAATAGTGGGGTAGACAGCTGGCTTCATAATCATGAAGTCTTAGTTTCAAGTTACATCTCTGACACACACTGGCTATCTGATCTTGGGCAAGTTATCAGTGCCCTAGATAATTCTAAGACAGAAGTTCTTGGTTCAGGGACATCTATGGGTCGATGAGACCCTTTCATGGGGTCTATAAGATAAAGACTGTTTGCACAATAATACTAAGACATTTTAATTTTTAATGTGGTAAATAGCAATAGATATAACACACATAAACCCACTATTTGAGGGGTTCTCAAAATTTTTTAAGAGGATAAAGGAGTCACAAGACCAAAGTTTGAAAATCATTACTCTCAGAGCAGTGTACAATTGCACAATAGTCACCAATCTGTGTTGCTGAAGGTACTTTCCAGTTTCTATATTAGGGAGTTTACTGCATAGATGCAATCACATTTCTGAACCAAAATATTTTTCTAATAGCTCTCTTTCTGGCTCATCTCCTAACCCTAGTTATCTCAGGGTGGGAAGGGGACAAGACAGACGACAGAATTAGAATCTGGGAGGTTTTAGCTTTCCCACGGAGGTATTAGATTCCATTTCTGCAAATAGTTCAAAGATTCCATTCATTTGAAGATAGGTTATTTATTCAGGATAATAACAAACAGCACATTTACTTCAATGTCAGAGAAAGGACAACTTCATAGGCCATAGAAGGAGCTAGTCTTCCTCTCCCTACTTTGTGATTACAAGAAAGATTAGTTCTTGTAGAAAGGCAGACTCGGGCTTCTTATAAAGATAAGCTTCTTAACAATTAGATCAGGGATTCTTAACATTATTGTGTGTGTTATGGACCCCTCTGTTTGGTGAAACCTATGGACCCTTCCTCAGAATAATGCTTTTACATATTGAAGGAAATAAATTTCAGTTAGAAGTCAGTGAAAATTAAAATATAGGGGCAGCTAGGAGGTGCAGTGGATAAAGCACCATCCCTGGAGTCAGGAGGACCTGAGTTCAAATCTAGCCTCAGACACTTGACACTTACTAGCTGTGGCAAATCACTTAACTTCAATTGCCTCACCAAAAAACAAAAAGAAAGAAAGAAAAAAGGAAAATTAAAAAATTAAAATGTAGCATTCCTCCAAAGTTCATGGACCCCTTGAAATCTATCTCAGCTCAATAACCCATGAAATAGAATTTCCCCTGAAGTATAGTCTCAGGTAGTGAGTTTTCCAATCATTGGAGATAATTAAGGGGAGGCTATGTGACTAATAATTAGACATATCATAGAGGACACTAGATTACTCTGGGATTATATGAAAGAGCACTGAACTGTATAGACTATATATTCCTATAGAAACAAGTCACTTAACCTTTGTTTGCCTGTTTCCTCAATGGTAAAATGAGGATAATAATAACACCTGCCTCATAGAGATGTTGTGAGAACCAAATGAGTTAATATTTGTTTTTTTAAAAAGACAGGGAAAAAAAGAAAAAAGAAAAGAAAAGAAAAAGCACTTAGGACATAGTAGGTGCTATATAAAATTGCTTATTCCCTTCCCTTTCTTCTTCTGGGCTCTCTGTTAAGCATTATGGATCAAGTGCTTTCCTAATAACAAGCTTATATACCATCTGGGGAAACAAATTGTGCATATGTAATTAGATACAAAATATATACAGAATAAATTTGAAGTAATTGTGGTGGGGGGAGCAGCTATCAGAAAAAAAACTCTCTAGCAATAAATCTAGAAAGGGAGGTTAGAACTCCATTGTGAAAGGCATTTGAGGAAGAACAGGGGAGTTTGTATTTGATCTGAACCATCTGGGAGTCAATGGGGTTTCTTTAGCAAGGAAGTGACATGGTCAGAGTGTGCTTTAGGAATATCAGTATGTAAGTTGAGCAGAGAATGTATTGGAGGCAGGGAGACCGGTTAGGAGGCTGTTGCAATAATGCAGGTGGGAAGTTATGAGGGCCCAAACTCTGGTTGTTGTTACATGAGTTGAGAGAAGGAAACATATGGGAAAGATGCTTTGGAGGTAGAATTGATAAGACTTGGCAACTGGCTGGATAAGGCCGACTGAAAGAAGGTGAAGAGTAGAAAAGGTCTTAAGGTTGTGAACCTGAATGATTAGGATGTGATACTTTTGGGAGAAATGTGGATGTCAACATCTAGGCTTCTGTTTTCAAAGTGGGCTAATGAAAGGAGTTGGATTAGATAGGCTCCCTTATATCTTTAAGTTACTATAATTAAAATCTTCTATCTACAAAATATAATAGACTTAAAAATTATTAGCTAGAAGAGGCAGCTAGAGGGTATAGTGTACAGAGAGCTGGGCCTAGAGTCAGGAGGAACAGAATGCAAATCTAGCCTCACACTTACTAGCTGTGTGACCCTGAGGAAATCATTTAATCACTTTCTGCCAAAACTACCAGGATTGTTGTGAGGATTAAATGAGATATTTGTAAATAATTAACATAGAGCCAGCCACATAGTAAGTGCTTAATAATTGCTTTTCTTCCTTCCTTCCTTCCTTCCTTCCTTCCTTCCTTCCTTCCTTCCTTCCTTCCTTCCTTCCTTCCTTCCTTCCTTCCTTCCTTCCTTCCTTCCTTCCTTCCATTGCAAGGAAGAACTGGGACTCTGGGCAATTCCAGGAAACCACCTCTTGTTTAAAATGAAGGAGCAATTTTAAAATGAGTAAAATTTAATTTAAGGAATAGAAAGGGTGATTTAAACCAAAGAGCAGTCCATGAGGAGGGAATCCCCTACTCCACACCCACCAATTCATGGTCCCAGACTCTATTCTGGATAATAGGGATAGATATACACAATTACAGGAAGACAGGAAGGTGCACAAACAAAACCAATGCAACCAAGGTTAAAAGGAAAGCAGAAAACTGGACTTTTTTATAGCAAGTGTCTTTGATAAATGCCTCATTTCTTCTTTTTTTTAAGTTTTCATGCTTTTTAATTTTGTTTATATTTTTAATGATAAACACTTTTATTTATGGTTTTCAGTTCCAAATTTTATCCCTTCTTCCCTCCCCACCTACCTGAGGCAGTAAGCAATCAGATGTGAGTTATACATGTGCAATTATGTAAAACATTGCCATATTAGTCATTTTGTACAAGAAAAAATGAAAGAAAGTGAAAAATAGCATGCTTCAGTCTGTGTTCAATCAATATCAGCTCTTTCTTTGAAAGTGGATAGAATGCTTCATCATTAGTCTTTTGGGATTGTCTTGGATCATTGTATTACTGAGAATAGTGGTCATTCACAGTTCTTCATTAAACAATATTGCTCTCTCTGTGCACAATGTTCTCCTGGTTCTGTTCATTTCACTATACATCCAGTTTATACAAATCTTTCCAGGCCTTTCTGAAATCATCCTGCTTGTCATTTCTTATAGCACAGTAATATTTCATCACCATCATATACCACAGCTTGTTTAGCCATTCTCCAATTGATGGTCATTCCTTTAATTTCCAATTCTTAGCCACCACAAAAAGAGCTGCTATAAATATTTTTGTACAAATAGGTCTTTTTCTCCTTGGGCATGTCTTTGGGATATAAACCAAGCAGTGGTATTGCTCTATCAAAGGGTATGCACAATTCTATAGCCCTTTGGGCATAGTTCCAAATTGCTTTCCAGAATAAGGCTTCATTTCTTAAACATATAGAGATCTTAGTCAAATTTATACAAATAGAAATCATTTGGGGCAGCTGGGTGGAGGCATGGATAGAACAATCAGACCCAGAGTCAGGAGGGCCTTAATTCAAATCCAGCCTTCAATTAATTCCCAGTTAATTTTTAATCTATCTTTCCAGTTTCCTTTATTGAGTGTAATTTTATTGCATTATTATCTGAAAAGGATGCACTTAGTATTTCTACCTTTATACCTTTGATTTTGTGGGGTTTTTGCCTTAATACATGGTCAATTTTTGTGTAGGTGCCATGTACAGCTGAGGAAAAGGTGTATTGTTTTCTCTCCCTATTTACTTTTCTCTAGAGGTCTGTCAAATGTAACTTTTCTAAAATTCTATTCACTTCAACTTCTTTTTTTGTGGTTGGCTTTATCTAGTTCTGAGAGGGGGAGGTTGAATTCCCCCACTAGTATACTTTTGTTGTCTATTTCTTCCTGTAATTCACTTAACTTCTCTAAGAATTTGGATATTATAACATTTGGTGTGTATGTACATGTGTATGTGTACATGTATGTATATCTACACATGTAATATATATATATATGTTGGCTATTGATATTACTCCATTGTCTATGGTACTTTTTAGTTTCCTTCTTCATTTCTTTTAATTAGATCTATTTTTGCTTGTGCTTTGTGAGATCATGATTGCTACCCCTGCCTTTTTTTTTAAACTCCAGCTGAAGCATAATAGATTCTGTTCCAGCCTCTTACCTTTACTCTATGTGTCTCTTCAAGCATGTTTCTGAAACACAATTTATTTGGGGCAGCTAGGTGGTGCAGTGGATAGAACACTGGTTCTGCAGTCAGGAGGACCTGAGTTAAAATCCGGCCTCAGACACTTAACACTAGCTGTTTGACCCTGGGCAAGTCACTTAACCCCACTTGCCTCACCAAAACCCCCCCAAAAAAACAATTAAAAGCAAAAGCAAAAACAAAAAAACCCAATTTATTGTAAGATTCGTGTTTGGTTTTGTTTATTTGATGCTATACTTTTTTATTCATTCATTCAGGAAACATTAAGCATACACTATGTGTCAGGTATTGTGCAAAGTACTGGTGATACAAAAAGAGGCACAAAACAAAACAAAAAACAATCCCTGCTCTCAAGCAGCTTATGATTTAATGGCGGCGGTGGTGGTGGTGGTGGGAGAACATGCAAATATATTCAAAGTAATCCCTTTATATGAAAAATAGGAAACAATTAAACAAGGGAAAGCACTGGGGTTAGGGAAGGCTTCCTATAGAGGGTGATATTTTAGTTGGAACTTAAAGGATGCCACAGAAATCAATAGTCAAAGTGGAGGAGGGAGAACATTCCAGGAATGGGAAACAGCCAGAGAAAATATCCAGAGCTGAGAGATGGATTATTTTATTTATGGAACATCCAGGAGACTAGTGTCCCTGGGCTGAGGAGTATGTGTTGGGGAGTAAAGTGTAAGAAGATTGGAAAGCTAGGAGGAGGCTAGGTTATGGAAGGATTAAGATTTTTAATATACTCTGCTGTTTCTATTTTATGAGTGGGGTCATCCCATTCATATTCACAGTTATGATTATTGATTGTGTATGGTATTCCCTCTTTGAGCCAATTTCAATGAGAGTAAAGTTCAAGGGGAAATATATAGGGTAGTTTAAAGATGGAATTTCAATACATTAATATGAATCAACCATCAGATATTCACTATATGTCTGAAACTCCAGAATGTGGTTAGTTTTAATTTATAAGTGAAGGATAAATGAAATGGAACTGTTAGAGAAACATGAGAAAATTAAATAATATTCAAGCCCCAAGCTGTGGTTAGCAAAATTTTGCTATCTGATATAAAAACTTTTAAAACTATAATTTACTATTGTTTTGAGTTTTGATTTCATAGATGATTGTCTGAATTGTCATGCTGCCAAAAACAGTCCACCAGTCAAGGAGAAAATGACATGTGCTGCAGGCTGAGAACTTCTTAAGGTGAATGTTATGTCTCTGAGAAAAGTTGAAGGATGACATTGGCATGGTTGGAGGTGGAAGCCTCCTTACTCAGTTTCCCCATTATGCTATTTCCTTTCTTTACAGGAAACTTTCATCCTGAGCCCAGCTTTTGATACCCTGTGACTACATGATTGGCTGTCAGGTATGACTCATGCCCGGAATCAAATAGAGCTAAGAGAGTTTTTCACCTTGTATAATATACATGGGGTCAGTCTGTACCCTTGAAGCAACAATCTTGACATTGTTATAACTATGTCTCTCCTTTTCCTCTGATAGCAAATTTCAATAATCAGGGCAAGTGAACGGTAGAGGTAGATGAAATCAGTCTGGGACAGGTTAATTTTGAGGAGTTTCTGGGACATCTAGTTTGAAATGTCTAACAGGCAATTGTTAATATGAGATTTGGACTCAGAGTGGTTATTATGAAGTAAAAGATATAAAATTAAAGAGGCTGAATATGAAAATTGGGAGAGGATTTGAGTAGAATAATTCTATCTTTGATACTCATGTTTTGCTAAAAAGTATAGTGTAGTCTCCCTCTTTTTAGGAGTCAAGTAGAGGATTAAGAGTATAAAATAATAGGGGAATCTAGGTAGCACAGTGGAGAAAGCACCAGCCCTGGATTCAAGAGGACCTGAGTTCAAATCCGGTCTCAGATACCTGACACTTACTAGCTGTGTGACCCTGGGCAAATCACTTAACCGTCATTGCCCTGCAACAATAACAACAACAACAAAAGAGTATAAAATTAAATATAAGCTTTCAGATGAGGTCACTGTGCGGTTGGTTTTGCTTTCCTTTTTTAAAAAAATCATTTCAAGGAATTAAGAGTTCAATGCAGGGGTAAGGTGAGGTTCTTGTGGGGAAATGATTGTGGCATTAAAAACAAAAGACATTAACAAAACTTTGAAAAGAAAATCTTAATGTCATTTAAAAACTGTTGGCTTTGATATTACTGCTACATAAAGATGCTACTACAATCACAGATTTAGAGGTTTAGCTCCTTCATTTTATAGATGAGGAAACTGAGGCCCAGAGAGGATGTGTCTAAGTTGATAAATAGCAAAGCCACCCAAGTGCTTTGGCTCCAAATTCAGTGCTCTTGTAACTGAACTACACTGACTTCATTGGAAGACTAAATGGCTTCATGTCCCAAATTAGCTCTGATGTAATAAAGTCAGTGAATTGGAACTGATTTGTGAAGGGCATTAGTTAGATATATTTACAAACCTCTGTAATATACCCTAGCCCACTTGGGCTGTAAAAGCAAATCAAGGAATTTGAAGAATACCTATTACATTTGAAACATTGTTTTGCTGATTCTATTTATCTTAAGTTTGCATATTTTACTGAGAAAAGATAAAACTAATTTTCACCTCAAAGTAAAAGTACATCCACTCTGTGAATAATGACTTTCATGTTAGTCCTACCTTTTTTGTGGTCCAAGAAGGCTGATAATTCTATTGGTATGGGGGGCATAGGACCTTTCCCTATGTTGACACTTTATTGATGTAGATCAGCAAGTTACCTCCATAAAACTTTTAGAAGTGAAATTATTTGCCCATGGTAACATAACCAGTTTGAGTAAGAGGTAGGACTTCAACACAGAGCTTCCTAACTCTCAAGCTACCCTCTTTCTACTAATACATGTCAGTCCTAAAGGCACACTTATTCTTTAAGACCTTCTCAGATTGCTATTAATAGAACAAAGAATGTATTTATAAGACTGTGAAAAGGAAGCTAAGATTGTTGTCTAAATATTCCAAAGTCAACTGTATAGATAGCATGTTATTCACTAATATATTGTTTATGGAAAGGTGAAAGTTTCCCAGTCATTTTGGAAAGCAATTTGGGACCATGCCCCCCAAATGATTAAACTGTGCATACTCTCTGATCCAGCAATTCTACTACTAAGTCTATTCTCTAAAGAGATGAAAGAAAGAGGTAAAAGCCCCATATGCATAAAAATGGCAAAGAATTAGAAATTGAACAGATGTCTATCTATTAGGGAATGGCTGAATTATGTTATATGAATGTGATGGAACACTATTGTGCTGTAATAAATAATGAAGAGGATCATTTCAAAAAATCTGAGAAGACTTGTAAGAACTGATGCAAAGTGAAGTGAGCAGAACCAGAACAATTTATATAATGGTAATAGTGGAGGAAAAACTAGGTAGTTCTATAGATAGAGTACTGGCCCTGGAGTCAGAAGGACCTGAGTTTGAGTTCATAATCCAGTCTCAGACACTTGGTTGTGTGACCCTGGGCAAGTAACTTTACCCCATTGCCTCAAAAAATGTTAATAGTATAGTCAACTTTGAAAATTTTAACTCTTATCAATACAATTCCATGGAGTGCTATCCACCTCCAGATAGAGAACTGATAGACTCAAAATGCAAAATGAAGCATATATCTTTCTTTTTGGATATGGCTAATGTGGAAAATTGATTAATGGGTGAGAAGGGAAAGAATAAGGGAGAAAACATAATTAAAAATAAAATAAAACTGAATTAACAAAAAAGATAACATACTATTATTATGCTGTTTTATGACAATTTAGACTCTGCTTTTAAATGACCTATAGATTAATAAATCTTTTATTCATAGCTACTTTTGTCAGTCTCTTTATGCTCTCATACAAATGTCTGACTAAGCAGAATTTGTAACATTAATTACCTTCAGAAGCCATGAAACATGAGCTCTTTTGATCTGGAGTAAAGAGAAGCAAAACAAAGGTGTATGAAATCCAGTTCTTAGAAACACCCTTCCTATGATCTTTTATCATTAAAACCTAGGAAACGTGAACCAGAACACTTCAAATCATGCTCATTGCCATGTTTCACATAAAGATTGGTAACACTTCTGACAATAAAGACTTTTATGATTGTTTTAAAATTATGTTTCATTTATAGCTAGGTAATTCAGTGAATTGAGTGCCGAATCCAGAAGAACTGAGTTTCAATACTGTCTCACTTACTAGCTGTGTGACCCTGGGCAAATTACTTACCCTCAGTTTCCTCATCTGGAAAATGAGGATTCTAATAAAAACCACTTCTCGAGGTGGTTGTGAGGATCAAATTAGATGATATTTGTAAAGTGCATTGACAATGTTAAAGTGTCATATAAATGCTAGCTATTATAAAGCTATCTTAAAGAAGAATTGTGAAGTAGGTGAGGTTTATATTCAGTGCCCTATACCTTTCTCAGTTAAAGACTTCATTTTTATCTAAATTCAACCTTCAGTTACCTACCACCACAACAACTCGTATAGCCCTAGGGGCTGCCACCCCTGGTCTCATTATACTTAATACTCTACTTTGCCCTCTCTGCTTCTCAGATTCTCCTGGACTTTATCACCTTCTCACCCTAGAGCATCCCTCTGCCATGCTGGCCTTCTCCTGTCAGTGAGATCCTCCCCTCTTGTGCTATCTCCATTCTGGGGACAATCTCAAACCAGTCATACATCATTCCCTCTCTGCTGTGCTTCTGACTCTCCTAGACTTAGCCACAATGACTTAGCAATCTTCTGATGCTGAAACAGATGATGACCCCTTTTATCCCATTGGTGAGGTCCTTCCAGTGGCCCCAATTTTGTAGGTAGGCCCATGCTGGCCATGTTTGATTTCCCTCTGCCCTTTGTTCTGACTTTGACACCATTACCTGTGTCAGTACCTTTCCCTCACCCTCCTTTTCAATTTCCTTTCATGTGTTGTCTTCTCCCATTAGAATGTAAGCTCCTTGAGGGCAGGGGATGCTTTTCTTTTTTTGTTGTATTTATATCCACAGTTCTTAGTACAGTGGCTGGAACAAAAAGTATGTCATCATAATCATCATTCTCATATTTACTAAGCTAAGTGCATTATAATTATTATCTCATTTGATCCTACAACAATCATAGAGGGATTGGTGCTATTGTTATCTCCATTTTACAGATGAGGAAACTGAGGCAAACAGAGGTTAAGTAACTGGCCCAGGATCGATCCCACAGCTAATTAAATGTTGGAGGCCGAGTTTCAACTCAGGTATTTCTGCCTTCAGGCCCAGTGCTCTATCTACTGTGCCAACTAGCTTTCCCTAAAGAATAATTGTTGCCTACCCGCCTGAAAAGTATCACCTAGGGTTATATCTTATCATCCTCATTCCATAGAACTGAAATTATTGGTCTTGTTGTATCTCATCTCCTCGAGACCTAAGAGATCAGCTACATGATAGGAATAATAGGAGCTTGTTGGAATTTGGCCCTTTGGCCTTGCAGAGCAAATGCTACGACTTTTGCTTTATTGCCATTAATGATGCTAGAATTAGGAAGGGTTAGAAAGAAGCTTATGGTATTGTAGATAGAGTTCTGGCCTCAGAGTGAGAAAAAACTAGGTTCAAGCCCTGTATCTGCTACATACTGACTCTGTGACCCTAGGAAAGTCCCTTAACTTCTTAGTATCCCAGGAAACTCTTTAAGACTATTGCATAACATTAACTGATCTATATTGATAGAGAGAATCCCTTCATCAGGGTATGTTAGGCAAAAAATATTAATGATCCTCTCCCCCTATAGCAGGTTAAACTATTTTTTCCTCAAAAGGTATGGAGGCATTCCTTAAGACTATGTTGACTCAGAAGTGCAGGAGGTCTTGCATAGGGTAAGCTGGTGGATCAGGATGGGTAACATGGGAAAGAGAGCTTATCTTACCCAAATTAACTCAAGGCTTCTTAAATGCCCCCTTGCTATGGTTAAATAAATGTGTTTGTCAACTGTTGAAAGACCTATGAATGTCTTCTTATTTTCCAATACTGAATCTAAACTACCAGGACCTGGCCTGAGTCTGACCCAGCACAGAAAAGTGTTCCTTATAGGAGATAATCATGGTCTGGACCAAAAAGGAAGGGAAGAAAAAGACAACATCATAAGGGAGTAGAGGAGGAATTAATTTGGGGCAGATGAAACCTCTCCCGAGGTGGATGTTCCAAGTTTGATTAGTTGCCAAATCTTGTTTCTTTCTCTCCATCTCTTGTATAAGCCCTTCTCACCAAGCTAGTCAAGTCTCTCAGCACCTCTCACTTGGACTTCTGCAATAATCTAGTAAATGATCTTGCTGCTCCATGTTTCTCCATGCTCCAATTCCTCATCCACTCAGCTGCCAAAGATGTCACAGATCAGAACAATGCTTTCTTACTCAATAAAGTCCAGTGGTTCCCTATTACCTCTCAGATAATAATAACAAATAGCTAGTATTTATATAGTTTTATGCTTTACAAAACACTTAACAAATATTAACTCATTTTATCCTTACAACAACCCTGGGAGGTAGCTGTTATTATTTTTCCCATTTTACATGTGAGAAAGCTGAGGCAAACAGAGGTTAAGTGACTTGCACGGAGTCATACAATTAGTAGGTGTCTTAGCCTAGATTTGAACTAAGGTCTATCCAGACTCCAGGCTCAGTGCCATGTCAACTGTGCTACCCAGCTGCTTGATCAAATGCAAACTTTTCTGTATGATATTTAAAGTCCTTCACACGCTGGCTGCTTTCTATCTTTCCAGCCTTCTTATGTATTTTTCCTTCAATGTACTATAAATACAATGTACTATGTACTATAAATAGGTTGAGCCATATTGACCTATTTAATATTCCTCAGACAGGCCACTCCATCTCATATCTATTCTTTTGTACTGGTCTCCCATGCTTGAATGCTTTCCCTCATCACCTCTACATCTTGGATCTTGGGTTTCCTTCAAACTTCATCTCAAGCACCATTTTTCCCATGGGAGGCTTTTCAGTGCCCTCTCCTACTCACTCCCCTCCAATTGCTATTTCCTTTTTCTCAAAGGTATCCATCTACTCTGTATCGTTTTGTGTGTACCTATTTATGTATGCAATGTTATTGCCCATTTAGGGCTACGTGGATATGCACATGGAATGTGTGTATATATATATATATATATATATATATGTATATATGTATGTATATATATATGTGTATATATATACAGAGAGAAAGAGAAAGGAAGGAAGGAAGGAAGGAAGGAAGGAAGGAAGGAAGGAAGGAAGGAAGGAAGGAAGGAAGGAAGGAAGGAAAGAAGGAAGGAAGGAAGGAAGGAAAGAAGGAAGGAAGAGAAAGGAGACTCAAGAGGAGACATGGAATCTTGGCCATTTCTCTATGATTCCTTCCTTAAGGGAAGAAGGAGTAGGGACCACAAGGCTGGCCATATGAGAGAAGGGGCCTAAATATTGCTGATCTAGGAGAATATTGTTTTTTAGATTCAAAAGCAAAAAAGACACTAGCTTCCCTGGTTTCTATTCCTTACAGGAGAAAGATATTCCAAGCTTAGACTCATAGGGTTCACTCTTTCCCACCAAATGCTAATTATACAAAAGACTATGACAAATAGTGAATAATGAGTAAATCCACTTAGCCAAGCAAATAGCAAACAGAATTAAGAAAAATATGGGGATTACACTATAGTAGAAAAGACAGAGTAAATTTATCTCCCATTGGGAAAGAAATATACATATCTCAGCTTACCCAAAGAAGGAGACCCCAACCTCACCCAAAAGAAAACTCCTCAAAGTCTCTAAATGTTTTCTTAATTACTTAATCCTGGTATATTATCTTTGAATTTGTATTCTCTCTTTTCCCTGTAAAGAAACCTTAGATCTGGATGCCTTTATGATTAGGAGTGTAAGGCAGAGCCAAAAGGGACACAGATGCTAACTAGCATCATGTGAGTATTTAGTTAACGTTGGCAGCGGCAGCAACTAGATAGTAAAAAGACGATTATATGTGGGTCATGTAAGCAACAAGATGGAGGATTGGATATTTTCTCTGATCTCCATAACCTCTCAAACTTCTCCAAAACATAAATTTTACACCAAAGATAAAGCAAATTCAACCATTTCCATGGTCTATGGTATCTTTGCAAAATGCACACTGGTTTAGAAAAACAAATTAACATTATGTTGTATTATATTTTAATTTCTTTTGTTGAGCATTTCCCCATTACATTTTAATCTTGTTTGGGCCCCACTCAAGAATTTTGTGGCTACAACCACAAGTTTGACCCCTCTGGTCTAAGACTCCCAGAATCCAAAAGAATGTTAAAAAAAATCATGAGTGGACACCTACACTGAGTTCTCTCCCTCACCTCCCACACTACACGTGGCGAGGCTGCTCTAGCCAATCCAAGAACCAAATAATTTGACCTATGGACTTGCAACAAAATATTCTTAGTTTCACCTCCCTCTTCCTAGTGTTGTGGAAATCCTAGCTCCAGGTCGTGGAAATTTTCTCAGGCTGCTGCAACAGTCAAACAGCACTGTGGAAGACCTTCAGGAGCGATGCTTACTGGGGACTGTGGAAGACAGTCAGCATTTAGGCAAACAGTGGTCTGTGCTGCCAAAAAATCTCTGCAGGAAAGAAAAAGAACAGGGGGAAAGGAACAGGGCATATTTCAAACAGGCTTGAAATAGAGCTCAATGTCACCCTAATCATTTCTCCTCTTCCAGAGCATAGAAATCTAATCTACAGAAATCAAACCTATAGCAAGGTGTTGCAAAGCTCTGAACTGCCACTTTCGGGCCAGAGAACTAAGGGACAAATCGAGTTGGGCAAGGCACTGGGACAGGACAGTGTGTGAAGGGTGTGTGTGGGTGCATGGGGTGCTATGGGGCACTCCACCAAGTCTGAGGAAAAAGTCCAGTATCCAAGTGGGCCAGTTCTATCTACCTAAAAGTCATTTGGGACAGAGACCCAGGCTGTCGAACCATGAATTGCCCAGCATGAAAGAAGCTAAGTTGCTTTAAGATCCAGCCCCATGGAAACCACCACAAGAGGGGAACCAGTCAGAATGTGAACAAGATGAAAATAAGGGAGAAAAAAACCCTGAAATTACCAACAATCTCAGGACGAAACAAACTCAAAGACCTTGAAAAAAAGCTGATAAATCAACATGGAAAACACTAAAAATGGAAAGAAATACGTACTCCATATCTAGTAAACCAGTTCAGACATTTATGAACAAATATTGCAAAACAAAAGAAAACAACAGAACACATGTTGAGACTGAGGACGCTGTGGCATGGTGAATGAGAATTGTGAGAAAATTTATGGGCAGAATGAAACAACTGGCATCTTTAATGGCCTGTCTTACCAAAGAAACAAAACAGAACAATAGGATTTCAAATATATAGAAGTGATGGATAATCTAGAAGAGAAGCGAAACACAATAACACTAAAAGAAAATATGCTCTCTATCCAAACAAAACACACCGATCTCAAAGACAGGCTGTAGGTCCCTCAGAAGAACATGACAGGACAAAAATTCTTCAGAGCATGATGCAAGACTCTTCTAAATATACACAAGGAGACAAGAGAGTTAACTCCAGGTTCAGCACTCTACACATTGCACCACTTTGTTGCCTCTTATATACAGGATGTTTGACAGTATATTCAATATTACAAACCCATAGTCCTGTACCTTTTCAAAGAGGGGGAGTGAATTTTCTCAATTTGTGTTTCATTTAGAGGTAAAGGAAGAAAAAAAATACACATACACACATGTCTTGGATTCTATACTATGTCCTTTATTTTGTTTTGTTTTTTTGTTTTTTTGGTGAGCCAGTTGGGGTTAAATGACTTGCCCAGGGTCACACAGCTAGTAAGTGTCAAGTGTCTGAGGTCACATTTGAACTCAGGTCCTCCTGAATTCAGGGCCAGTGCTCTATCTACTTCACCACCTAGCTGCCCCCTGTACTATGTCCTTTGATCAGCATTTCTTACTTTTCTGGTCTCCATGCTATTTCTTGAACAAGACACTCTATTTCCAGACTCCATGCATTTTCACTGGCTATGCTCCAACCCTGGAATTTTTTCCCACCTCATCTGTCTCCTGGTTTCCTTCAAGTCCCAGCTAAAATCCTACCTGCCTCTCCAAATGCCCCTTCTAATGCATTCACTCTGCTATCTCCAATTTATACTATTTTAAGCTTGTTTGTACACAGCTGCTTGGATGCTGCTTCCCCTATTATACTGTGAGTTCCTCTAGAACAGGGATTAGTTTTGCCTTTCTTTGTAGCTCCAATGCTTAGCATGGCAACTAGCATTAGACACTTAATGAAATGGTTCACAAAATGTCTGTTACCAAAGGGCCTTACTTCCTAAAATTTATAAAATATTATCAATTTAAATGGCAGAAGATGTGTTTGTTAATGTTTTAACTTTTTGCAATTAATTTTATTTTTTTTTACTTCATAGCATACAAGGTAATCAATTATGTAAAAAAAAAAAAACACCAGGTTTTTATTTCCATCTTTCTTCTCTTGGTTTCCTATACCCAGCGATGGATATAGGAATTGCATGCTGTGTGTGTGTGTGTGTGTGTGTGTGTGTGTGTGTGTGTGTGTGTGTGTGTGTGTGTGTGTGTGTGAGAATGTCAAGGGAAGTTCCTGTTTCCTCTTTGCCTTGCCACTACACCTACTCATTACAGCTGAGTATGTTTTCTGCCAACTCTTTATAAACTGAATAATACAGTGCTTTGCACATAACGGTGTTCTTAAAAGACAGGTGGTAACAGCAGAATTTATAAGATATGACAGGTCAGTCCTACTCCAGGTTAAGCATTTTCTGCTTATTAATATTTTTCTGTCCTGGTTCTGGGCCAATACATCAGAAGATCATAGTATTTTTTAAATGGCAAGGGAACTCGAAAGGTCATTAAAATTCAATTTTTCCAACTTCTGGTTCATGGGGGGGAGGGGGAAACAACTTTTAACAAGTCCTCAAAATGTTACCAAAGGCTCTACTTAAAATCTAATTTTTTTAAAGAAAAATTGACCACTCCTTTTCCTCCTCTCCCCCCAGGTCTCATCTCTCTGTCCTTAACAAGTTCACAAAATGCTGATTGCTAGAGGATCTTCTTAAAACCCAATTTTTAAAAAGAAAAAAAAAACCCGACTAACCCTTTTTCTCTTTTCTCCCTCGTCTCATCTCTCTGTCCTTAACAAGTTCACAAAATGTTTATTACCAAAAGCTCTTCTCAAAACCTAATTTTTAAAAGGGAACAAAACAAAACACTAGACTACTCCTTTTTCTCCTTTCTCCCCAGGTCACCATTCGCTGTCCTTAACAAACCCACAAAATGTTTATTACCAAAGGTTCTTCTTAAAACCTATCTAGTTTTTAAAAAAGAAAAAAACCCTACTTTTCTTCCTTCTCCCCTCGCCCCCCCCCCCCCGTCTCATCTCCGTCCTTAACAAGTCCACAAAATATTACCAAAGGCTCTTCGCAAAAGCTAATTTTTGAAAAGAAAAAAAATCTGACACCTACTCCCTTTTCCTCCTCTCTCAGCATCATCTCTCATCTCTCTCCAGGGTCTCTAAAGAGTCACATTTCTTTGAGGTTCGGTGAAGTGTGGCAAAGCTCATCTAGTCCGAACCCTCTCTTTATAATAAGACGAAGAACCTTAGGCCTGGGAAGGTTCCTGATTTGTCCATGGTAGGAACTTAAATGCTTCGAGTCTCCCCTCCCCCCAGCTCTGGGACCAAGCCGAACGAGTCTAATCCTTCTTCCACCTGACAGTCCTTTTCACTCTTGCATTCCCATTCCAGGTGTGCTCCCCTCTCCAGGTGAGACATCGCCCTGATTTCCCTCAGATCTCCAGGACGCAGGGGCAGAGTTGAGGGCCGTATGAATGAATGAATGGCTGCTGGTTCGCTCCAAGGGGATCGTTTGTGGCAAGGACGAGTCCAAGTTCTGGCCTCTGCTCAACTTGGCAGGAGCAGAAAAGAAGGGTGACCTCTCTGGTCACCTCCCTCTCCCTGCTCCTTTCCTTTCCTTTTTTTTTTTTCTTTTTAGCCTAGGGGGCAGGGATGTCCAGAAAACCCACAGCCCAAGCTCCCCTCACAGAGGAGAATCCCATCCCTCGACTAGTTTGTGTTTTACCTTAACCACCTGTGTCCAGGGAACATCCTGGAACTGACCAATCAGAAGGCGGGTAGCAACCCACCCTCGCCCAGACAGCCAATCGTCGGGCGTGTTTCAAATAGCCCCGCCACACCCTTTCCCCCCATTATCGCCCAACAGCCCATCCTCTCCCTCCTCCCCCAGCTGGTCAGAACCGCCCGGCGAGCTCCCAACAACCCTCCCCCCCCCTCCTTTCCGCGCCTGGCGGCGGCTGCTCCGGGCAGTTAGAACCGCGACCCGGACGCCCGCTACAGCTGCGCAGGCGCCGTGGGGGGACCGCCACCACCCCAACCACCCTACGTACACCCTGCCTCGCAGGGCACCTCCCGGCGAGGGGCCAGGCGTCCCGAGGCTCCGCGTTCCGGGGCTGCGACCGAGGCGCTGGCGGCAGCGGCGGGTGAGTCCTCGCAGCGTTGGCCGCCGGGGTTTCCTTTCCTGGACAGGCGGGGGAGGAATATGTACCCTAACACGCCCCTCCCCCCTTTTACCCCCCAGTCCTGGTCGGTGGATTTGGAAGCGGGGGGAGGTGGGGGAGGAGCAGACACTCTTACCACTACTCCACCCCCACCCGGGGTAAAGGAGGAGGGAAGTCAGACTGACCTGGGGCTGGTAGCGGGCAATGGAGGAGCAGCTCGGGCTGGAGGGGAGCTCGGGCTAGGGGCAGTGGGGGGCGCAGGGGGCAGGGATGCTGGGGAGCCGGGACGGGAGAAAAGGAAGGGCTGAGAGGAGGAAGGGGAAGGGACGCGGGGGCCCTGCGGGAAAAGGGCGGGCGCTGGGAGAGGGGGAGAGAACTGCGAGAAGGGGGGTAATGAGGGGGCGGAGAAGGGGGCTGCCGGGAGGAGGTTGGGGAGGGGCGGCTAGAGAACGTGGGATGGAAAGGGGTGTAAAGGTGCTCCTGTAGGAGGAGGAGATTGCTGACTGGTGCCCTGCAGGAGGGCGATGGGGTTTTGGCATGTGAGCCCCGAAGGGTTACATCTGTTGGGGAGTAGAGGAAGAGTAAGTTCTGGGAGGATGTGGTACAAAATGGGTGGAGTAGACAGAAATAGGATAGTGAAATGGGTTTGTTTGCTTTCGTTTGGGAACCCTAAAGATTTTGTGTGAAGCTGAGGTGTGCGATGCCCACACCTACGAAATAGCATAGGACAAATGACTCACAAGTCAGGGCAGCTGTTATTTCTGGGACCTAGGCATATAATAGGTTATTAACAAAGGTTTGACTTGAATTTAACAGAGGGATCAATGGACCTTGGGGTAGTCATTTAACTGCTTTGAACCTAAATTTATTGCTCTCATAAAATGAAATGAGGTTGGACTAGAAAAATCTCAGAATTCCTTACCAGCTTTAAATACTGTCCTGTGGTCTGGGAAGGTGAAGACTTAAATGGAAAAAGTAGTAGGAGGGAAAAGTGTTGAAGGCATCTTTTGACTTGATGTGATCCGTTGTTCATCTTTATGTGGTTTTATTTATTTTAAGAACACCACTTTTTCTCCCCCCAAATCAGGCTACAGGCATTAATTAAGCATCTACCATGTTTTAGGTGCTGGGGAGCAGTCATTTAGTACTGGGATGAAGTACCTTAGTGTGAACTTAGTGAAAAGTCCTAGATAAACTGTCAAATGTTTAAGTTCTTAATCATTTAGGGTATCTGGAACAATTTTAAATCATAGCATCATTTGACTTTTTAAATGCTTATGGGAGACTTAAAAATAATTTACTTTGCTTTCCTTATCTTAAACTCAAGATTGCTTTTTTCTTAACATTCTGAAAAGGTCATTACAAGAAACTTAAAACAATTGCACACCCACATGATAGGCAGTGAGTAAATATTTTTAAATGGGGAAAGTCATCTGAAATCATATATGTGTCATGGGGATAATGGGGTATAGGGGTTGGGGTCCTTAGGAATTCCTCTTTAAAGAATTACACCCTCTTGTACACAAAAGCAGTTAGAATAAGATGGTAGTTTATTTAGGGGCAAGGGAAGGGAGGGGAAGGGAAACCATGAAAGAAATCCTTGGACTTCTCAAGGGGAGAGAGAGGTGGCTTTGAGATACCAATCTCCTCGAGCAGGAGCCTGGCAGGTACTTTTATAGAGGACTGATGGCGGTGACCATCTGAACTGGTATCTGTCCTCTGATTTAGTTTTTCAAGGAGAATGTTCTTTGATGTGCCCCCAGAGAACTTCTGGGGTACTCTGGGCCCATAACATATGTACTTAGGCAAATAAGACTCCCTTTAAAATTTCTCACTTGAATTAAGACCCTCTTTCTAAGTAAGATATTAAAAGGTGCTTGTAGAGCTAATATGATATTTTAAATTTCATTGCAGGTAATATGTGAGTAGTGAAACTTTTCTCTAGACCAAGAATATTCAGAGGCCAACTTCAGAAGGCTTAGAACTTCTTTAAGAGGAGAAGGAGATAGTGTAATGACTGCTTTGACTACTTCAAGAGAGTTGCCTTGTGGTATTGCCTGGACTCTTGGAAATAACAATGATCACTAGACTTTTGTCTTTATAAAAGACGTTTTAAAATCTTGTGGTTTTTTACAGTCCTATAGTTTTTGTCATTATATGGAAGTTCCTGGTGAGAAACTCCTTCCATCAGTGCAGATTTACACTTGGCACAGCAATTTATGGTAATAGAAAGTTGCTTGGGGCACTTTGTGGTTATTTCACAGGGTCAGATAACAAGTCTGGGTCAGAGGCAGCACTTGAAGTTAGGAGCTTCTAAACTAGAGGCCAACTCTTATCCTTACATTGCAGTCCTTGGGAAAACTACTTGGAAATACTTTTATGGGAGTTTGTTTGGGAGTTACAGAATGAGAGAAAAAAGTAGAACGTGATCAAGTCACAATGCTAAAAGTTATGTCCATGTACAGAACCCTCTGGTTTGGAATTCACACCTGTTGTTTGCACCAAAGCCTCACTATAACATTATTTTCTGTGATGTAGTAGAAAAAAAAATCACTATGCTATTCATAAATTCTAGATTATAATCCTACTTGACCACTTGAGTTTATGATGTTTCACCGAGATTGTTGTTATTGTGTTTTGTCCCTAAATTGGTCTGCCATGTAAGTTCTGAGATTGGCATTGAAATAAGGCTTCTTTGTACTTGGACAAAATCAGCTAGTTGGGTATAAAATATATATAGATATGTATATGTGTGTGTCTGTGTCTGTGTGTATACACACAGACACAGACACACACACACCCATTATGCTCCTATTTAGAATGTTCATAGAATCATAAATGGACAAAAACAAAAACAACAAAAAAGAATCATCAATGGAGAGCTGGTGGGAGACCCAGTAATATTCTCTTCTCTAAACAGCCCACATTCCTTCAAATGATCCTCATGACTTAGTGGTCCTTCATATTGAGCCTGCTAGTAACATTTATATAGCGTTACTATATGACAGGCACTGTGCTTAGCACTTCTACAAGTATTATATCATTTCATCCTTAGAACAATCCTGGGAGGTAGATGCTGTAATTATCTTCAATTTTACAGTTGAGGGATACTTGAGGCAAACATTATGTTAAGTGACTTGCACAGGGGCACACAACTGGTGAGTGTCAGATGCTGGATTTAACTCCAATCTTCCTGACTCAGGCCCAGAACCCTACCTGCTTCACCTTTAGGTGCCTCATAAATCAGAATTGTAATCTAGAACTCCTGCTAAATCCAGTGTCCCTTTCCCTTTTCATTTGTTTTCAGTTGTGTCTGACTCTTCGTGATCCCTTTGGGGTTTTCTTGGTAAAGGTACTGGAAAGGTTTGCCATTTCCTTCTCCAGCTCATTTTCCATATGAGGAAACTGAGGCAAACAAGGTTCAGTGACTTGTGCCCAGGCTCACACAACTAGTAAGTGTCAGGCCAGATTTGAACTCAGGAAGATGAGTCTTCCTGACTTCAGACCCAGCACTCTACTGCGCCACCTAGCTGCCTCATTTCCCCTTACAATAGACGGAAAGGTATGAATTCAGTGTGAACAAGGAGTGTGAATCCCAGATTAGAGTACTCTGTGTGTGTAGATAACTAAGTAGTAACATCTTTATCACTTTCTACCCTCTTGAGCAAGTGAACTTTTCAAAAATTACTACTTTAACCCTGTGCTTTTTTAAATAGCTATACAATAAGCCTGAAACTTTGACCAATCTTTAATACACATTAACAATTTTAAAACCTCTAACATGATCAGAATTAATAAGCAACTTTTCCTTCTAGAAAGGGGTCTCAAAATTTCAGATTTCTTCCAGTTGTATACATTTTGTTGTTCAGTCTTTTTCAGTTGTGTCTGACTCTCCATGACCCCATTTGGGTTTTTCTTGGAAAAATTTGGGATTTTTTTGGAGCATTTTGCCATTTCCTTCTCCAACTCCTTTTAGAGATGAGGAATTTAGTGACTTGCTGAAGGTCACATGGCTAGTAAGTGTCTGAGGCTGGATTTGAACTCAGAAAGATGAGTCTTCCTGACTCTGGGCCACCTGGCTGCCCTATAATATAAATATATTGATCAAATAAAAGTATCCTTTCAAATAATTTTTATTCTTTTCAAATTTTTGTTTGTTTATTTTTTCTGGGGCAATGAGGATTAAGTGACTTGCCCAGGGTCACACAGCTTAGTAAGTGTCAAGTGTCTGAGGCCAGATTTGAACTCAGGTTCTCCTGAATCCAGGGCCAGTGCTTTATCTACTGTGCCACCTAGCTGGCCCTTCAAATAATTTTTCATGGAAATAGATTTTATCAAAATCAATGTGCTTTAAACCAGTGGAGGAGTGACAATGCTTATTTTGTTTCGCCATCTATTTTTTGAGATGAAAATGGTCTTAAAAGTTAGTGTAAATGTGCTATGTACACATTTGCAATGCTGATTTTACAATATTGTTGGTTATTTGATTTAATTTAATTTTTAGATTTAGGAGCTGATTATTAACTATATATGATTCAGTTTGGTGGATTTGCCAGAAGGTGGCAGTACTTCAGAAGAAAGTTAAATCTATTAAAATGCTGTCAGATTTGCATTCATCAGCATGGAAATGCCACTGTTTTGTTATGCTTTTCGATCATATTTTGACAATTCTTTTTCTTTTGGGGGGGGGTCAATTTTTAAATATTGCCTGCTTGTTTTCTAATGATAATACATAGTTCTGTTTAGGGTATCCCCTAAACTTGTCTTTTTGAGCTGCCATATTTTTCAGAAACATTGGACTCAGAGCATGCAGGAGGCCCTGGATGAGTCAAGGACAAAGCTCCCCCTGAGCTGACATATTTTATTGTTGTACCCAAAGCTGGACTCCCTCTGTGTCCTTTGGAGGCAATACAAGGCGCTAGCCATCTGTGCCAGGCTGGGATACTGTTTGTGCAGCTGGGGTCTTATGCAGATAAGGGGACTCTCCTATCTTCATGGTTTAGTATTCCCAAAGGAAAAGAAAGCTGCTAAGCTGTCGCCCTGATCCTCCGCAGGGAGTGTGGTTTGGGTGTCCTATGCCTTTGCTGAACTGTTTCCCCTTCCTGCTATCCCCTTTCTCCCTTTGGCCTGCTATTTTAAAGGTTAAACTTCTGTAAAAATGGGTTCCCATGCATGTTCATTTCTCTTGTAATAAACCTGGTTTTCACATAATTCTCATGACATTGTGATTGCCTATTGACAAGAAATTGAAGAGGTTTGCATCTATGACACAAAAAAGATTAAGAACCCCTGGACAAGAAGTCGTCTTCTGGCTCTAGATTTTTAAATAGAGTTTTAAAATCTTTTTCGTGTCATGGACTTCCTTTTGTTGTCTTGAGAAACTTATGAACCCCTTCAGAATAATGTTTTTAAATGCATAAAATAAAGATACATAGGATTACAAAGAAAACTATGATGAAATATAGTTAACAAAATCTTTTTTAAAAATAAGTTCTTCGACTCTAGGTTAAAATCCTCTTATCCATGTCTGACCCTTTGTGACCCCATTTGGGGTTTTCTTGACAAAAACACTGGAGTGGTTTGCCATTTCCTTCTCCAGTATATCCAATTTGTCTGGGAATCAGTTTGTGACTTGCCCAGGATCACACAGGTAGGAAATATCTGAGACTGGAGTTTGAACTTGGGTCTTCCTTCCTCTAGGTTTGGTGCTCTATTCTGTGAGGCACTGGCTGCCTCCCTAACCTTCCCCATCCTTTTACTAAAGATACTGAGTCGGATCTTTGCTCATATTATGTAGCTTTAAACCCAGGTCATCTGATTCCATGTTCCTTTTTAATTCCCTGTACTTACTTTTCATAGTATAAATAACTTACATTGAGGAACATATATATATATATATATATACATACACATATATACATATATATATATATATATATATATATAAAATCAGGTTCTGTAAGTGAAGTAGAAAAAGAGCCCTCTGCCCTCAAGTAATTTATTCTCAATTGGGATGCAAGGGAAATACAGGATTTAAACATTACATTTTAGTATTACTTAAAACATAGATAAGGGAGGAACATAGGCACTACCAGAAAGTGGCTTTAGGAAGTGGGTGGGAATGGGCATCTGCTGCCTTAGGAGCAGGTCACTGACCAGAGAGCAGAAACATTTCACCTTTGAGGAATAGCATAAGGAAAAAGCCAGAGGTGTTTTTAATAATGAGGAATCTGAACGAACTGGCCAGAGCATGTAGAGGGGTGTAGTAACAGGGGCAATGGTACCTACCATGAATGATAGTACTACAGTGGATCATGAGAAGGGACCATGGGATAATGGAGTGAGTGTTGAACCAGGAGCCAGGATGCTCATATTTGAATCTTGCTTGATACTTGAATTAGCTGTGTGATGATAGAGATACGTTGCTCTACTTTTTTTTCATCTGTAAAAGGAAGAGTGGTGTGCTACTACATATCTCGAAGTATCGTTCTGAAGAAAGTACTTTGTAAATTATAAATGTGAGGTGATTGTTGTGATGAAGAAGATGATTGGTATGTTCTTTTAATGCTAGACTAGGGACTATTAGAATTGATACAAAAGGCAATAGGGGCACCACTGAAGGTTTGTTAACAAGACCTAACTTCAAAATTCCCCTCTAACTAGCTATGTGACCCTGGACAAGGCATTTAATCTCTTTAAGTCTGTTTCCTACCTGTAAAATGAGAGGGTTGAATTAAATGGTCTCTAAGGTCCCTTTCAGCTCAAATCTGTGATATATGAATGTATCGGGAAGTATAGTGTTTGAGAAACTATCTTAGGAGAATGGTTTTGGTTTTTTTGCAGAGCAATGGGGGTTAAGTGACTTGCCCAGAGTCACACAGCTAGTAAGTGTTAAGTGTCTGAGGTCGGATTTGAACTCAGGTACTCCTGACTCCAGGGCCGGTGCTCTATCCACTGCGCCATCTAGCTGCCCCCAAGGAGGATGTATTTTTGATGAACAGGAGACAAACTGAAAACAGAGAAATCAATTAGGATGGTTTTTTTCGTAATGTTCTGTTTGAACTAAGTTGTTCAAAGTGGAAAGAAACAGAAAGCAAGAAGAGTCAGGTCCTAAGAGGAAGGATTGACAAGTTAATAACTGCCTAAAATGGAGAGAGAAAAGGAAAGGGAGTAAAGTTAACTCGGAAGTTGTAAGCTTGAGGGAGAGAGAGTAGATTGAGGAGAAAGTATTGAATGAAGTGAATTCTTTTGCACAGTGTTTACTCATTTACCTCTACTTCCCCTGGCTCTGAGGAACCCAAAGACCAGAGTCATTTAAACCAGGAATGTATTTCCCTTCCTACTTTTGACCCCATATACCTTCAGAAAATTAAATTGAGCAGTTAAACTACAAAAAAACAGTGCTTAAACATTTTTATTTTATTGAAATTGGGTTATTTATAGTATATCATCTGTTTTTATCAAACCTTCAGAGCAGCTTCTGCTAACAGTTGCAGATAAGTTGGGGTAACCAAGTAAAAGATAATAATTTGGGAGTAGAAGGAGGGGTAGGAATTTTCCCTCCTCTTCAAAGGGTAAAGGCAGAAAATGAGTGGAAATGTTCAAGTAAGCACAGTAATCTTTAAGTTATCAATTTTATTATTGCTAAATTGAATTCATTTAGTTAAAAATTATTGGAGATCATATTTTAACTTTAAAAATCAGTTATTAATTGCTAAACTGAAGATTTTTATATTTTTAGGAAGATTACCTTTTGGAATGCTGTCCACAATGAAGTTAGCATTGACACTTCTATTTTCTGGAATTATAACGAATTGTAGAGGCAATTCTACGTATAATTTGATGCCCAGGTTACTCTTGGTATCCTTTGATGGCTTCAGGGCTGACTACCTAAAGAAGTATGAACTTCCTCATCTCCATAATTTTATTGAAGAGGGTGTCTTGGTGGAGCATGTTAAGAACGTTTTTATCACAAAAACTTTTCCAAATCACTACAGCATAGTGACAGGCTTATATGAAGAAAACCATGGCATTGTGGCTAACTCAATGTATGATGCAGACACACAGAAACATTTTTCAGAATCTAAAGACAAAGATCCTTTTTGGTGGAATGAAGCAACCCCTATTTGGGTAACCAATGAGCTTGAGGAAAACAGAACAAGTGCTGCTGCTATGTGGCCTGGTACGGATGTGGCTATCCACAATACAACTCCTTCTTATTTTATGAATTATAATCCTTCAGTAACATTTGATGAGAGATTAGGCAATATAACTAAATGGCTTAACAGCTCAGATCCTCTCGTTACCTTTGCAACACTCTATTGGGAAGAACCCGATTCAAGTGGACACAAATATGGACCTGAAGATAAAGAGCAAATGAGTGCTGTTTTGAAAGAAGTAGATAACCACATAGGCCACCTTGTAAATAAACTCAAGACGTTGGGATTGTGGGAAAGCCTTAATGTCATCATTACAAGTGATCATGGGATGACCCAGTGTTCTAAGGATAAATTGATAAAATTGGATGCCTGCATTGATCGCTCAAACTACACTATAGTAGACACGACCCCAGTTGCTGCAATACTGCCTAAAGAAAGTATGTATATATTTAGACTGGGAGCAGCTCTTATTATGTAGGGGGAGGGAAGAAATATAAAAAGTTGAAATACTGATTTTCAGCAAATCTGTCTCCAATTTAGGCAGATCTATACTCATACTAAAAGAGGTATAAAATGCTGGCTTGTAGATTGTAAGTAACTAGATATGTATTCAAGGTATATTCAAGGTGGCTATTTCATTTCTATAATTATGCTTTTTCTATATTTTAGTAGAGACAGTGCATAGATAATTTAAAAAACATTTATTTTAGCTTTAGAATGCATGTTTACTTTTGTTTCATGTTGACTGTCTACTTAGATTTCCTTTTTAAGTGATCTTAAAATTACTTTGCCATCTTAAGTTGGAACAAGCTAATATAGTTGGACAAACATTTTTGTTTGTTTTTTGGTGAGGCATTTGGGGTTAAGTAACTTGCCTAGGGTCACACAGCTAGTAAGTGTCAAGTGTCTGAGATCAGATTTGAACTCGGGTCCTCCTGAATCCAGGGCTGGCACTCTATCCACTGAGCCACCCAGCTGCCCCTGGACAAACATTTTTTTAAATTGCTAGATAATCCACAAAGTCATTAAAAGAAAAGTGATTGTATAATCACATGATTATTATTATTACTCTGTCTCTTAAGGAATCATAAATGACTTAGGTGGTGGTTGTAGTTTGAAAACTATTCCAGAAATATTCAGGTATCAGAAATTCTGCCAGTGTGAGAGAAGACAAAAGAGAGCTTACACAAATCCTAGGTAAAATGTTTTTCTTCTCAAAGTCAAAGTAAATGAATTCATAATGAACAAAAAATAAAAAGAATTACCAGAATCTACCATATTCACTCATGTTAGTAAATGAAGAATTTAAAGGAAAACTGTTTATGGACACTAATTCATAAAATATGTCAAATAACAAGAAATAGTCATCTTAACACAATTTCAGAAAGTGAAATTGAAAAAAGCATAAATGAAATACTAGAAGGGGAAAAGAAAAACTGGTGTAAACAGATGTACAAATGAATTCCATCAAACATTGAAAGGTTTTACTGCAAAAATTATGAATAGTTGAAAGTATTCCACCAAACTCCTTTTTTTGAAATAAATATGGTCCTAACAATAAGCCAAGAGGAATAAAGCAGAGAAAGAGAACCACAGACCAATATCACCAATGAATATTTATGTAAAACAATTAAATAAAATTCTAGCCAAAAGACTACAATACATACATATATTTTAAATTATTCATTATAACCAAGGTTGATTTATGCTAGATATATACAGTTTTCATCATAGGAAGACATTTGGCATAGTTAATTATGTAAAAACCGCTACATGAATATATCAGTAGATACTTTAAAAGTCCCATGTTGACTAAATATAGTACTTCATAATGCTAAAAATCATAGGTATGGAGGGATCCTTTTTAAAATATGATCTAAAATATAGCTTTAAAACAAAAAGTTAGCATTTCTTTCAATGAAGAATTATTCGCATCTTTCATGTTAAATGAAGAGGTAATGCAAAAAAAGACACTATTATTTGACATAGTTCTAGAAATGCTAGCAGTAGCAGAAAGATAGGAGCAATTAAAGGTATAAATATTAGCAGAAAGGAGAAAAATTGTCCCTTTTGCAAATGAATTGATGCTTTACTTAACCCCAGAAAATCAGCAAAGAAACTGTGATTAATAGCTTCAAAAAAGTATTAAAATATAAGTCCATAAAATGACAAGAAGGTGATTTCTTTCATCCATATCATGTTTTTCCTTTGCAGTATATTCATTAACTAATTTGTCATCTATTTCCTTTTTCTCCCAGATCAAACCTATGTTTTTAAAAACCTGGAACACTGCAATCCTCACATGAAAGCTTATCTTAAAGATGATATTCCAGGAAGATTTCATTACCAGCACAATGGACGAATTCAGCCAATTCTTTTGGTTGCTGATGAAGGCTGGACAATTGTGCTGAATGAATCTTTTAAATGTAAGTGCTTTTTCTGCTGGCTTGAGGAGGGAGCAGATTACACATCAGAAGTAAAAATTGTTTCTGTTACTTGAGACATTTCTCACCTTCAGAATCGGTAGAGTTTTGTCAGATGTTTCCTAATTATGACATTTAGTTATGAGGTACCTTCTAGCTCTAAATTTGCCTCAATAGATGTCAATCTTAACTTTGTATACAATCCTAATAAATTTACTTATATAACAGATTAGAAGCAGCAAATTAGAAGTAGGACAAAAGAGAAACAAGAAACAGTAACTCATAGTAACGGAAAAGGACTATTAAAAACAGACGTGAACTTGAGCATGGCAGTCTGGGGCCATTTAGTTATAGGGTTAAAGTAATCTTGTAGACTTGAATAGGCCTCATAACACCACTATATTATAGCCTAATATAAAAATTGATTTCTAAATATCTTATGACTCATATTATGTTTAGTGCAATCCTGTTTAGAAAATGAAATTACTTGCTAACTAATTTCTTCTTCTGAGTCTGCCTTCCCCACTTTATTTAAAGTATTTGTGCTCCCCCCACCTTTTTAATACATCCCTGTCATTTCTGGATATACCCTTGTAAAAAAGGGAAAAAACAATCAACTGATAAGTCAGCCATCTTTGATAGTATATGTAATCATCCACATTCTTAGTTTTCCACCCCTCTAGTGAGAGGAGTGAGGTGCTGCTACCTAAAACATTTAAATTTCCATCAGAAATAGTTACTGTTCTAGGGGGGCAACCGGAAAATATCTGGAAAAGATCTTTATACATGGAACCTTACTCCAAAATTCAGATAAATCTGTCCTTATTTGGAAATGTCTTTACTAAAAAATGTTATTACTATGCTAAGAAAATAACTCAGTATATCATAAAATTTCAAGGACAGCTATGTATCATGAAGGAGTCTTAAAGTAAGAATAGCAATTTACTGGTAACCCACAGTTGGTGGCCATGGAACAATGAAAATTTTGTTAAAATGAACTAATGTTAAAAGTGAATTTGATTTAGTTTTAGATATATTAGATGTCTTTATACTAAATATTATCATCCCATTTGTGTAGATAATGCTATCTAAAACAATGCCTGAAAATATATAGTAATTTTCATTTAAGCCAGTATTTTTTCTTTTTATCAGACTGTTGCTACACACCTTAGTATATTATACTTTTAATAATTACATATTATTCATATGCCATGGCTTAATGTTTCTATTCCCCAAAAGGTTTTTTAATAAGTTTTATTATATATTTCTGAAATTTTTTAGAAAGTTGCATTATTGTAGGAGGTGGGGCAAACTGTGGTAAAATAATGACTTCTGATCATGAAATCATAATTCATGCAATATTTATTGACAGTCTGAATTTGTTAGATCATCTGTAGTCCACATTTTAGACAGGGAACCACTGTTTGTAATCCTTGGTCTATGTTATTGTCACTTCATTGACCTCACCTAATCATTTCTGCTTTCTTATACTCTGCATTCCTTACTATCCTCTTATTTATATGGTCCCCTTTGCTGCTTATGCTCACTAAAGGTGCTGCTGTTGCCATCCCAACCACTTTTTGCAGCAGGCTTTGGGAAATGGTGAGGATGAGTCTGGAGACTAAGAGGAGCATGGGAAGGAAATGTGGTTGAAAATCATGGGGGTGGGAATTGAGTAAGATTCAGGGGAATGAATGGGCTAGAGAAAGAGGGCCAGCTCAGCCATCACCCAGAAATCTTGATTTTTGAATCTCAGTACAAAATAATTTGGTTAATCAGATGTCATGCATAAGTTTACTGTACTTGTCTTAGAAACGGGGTTTTTTTTTGGTAACAAGAAAGAAAATCTATTTACTAAACACAGGTTTTTCTTATTTTTTTTCCAGTAGGTGACCATGGTTATGATAATGCTTTGCCAAGTATGCATCCATTCCTGGCTGCCCATGGCCCTGCCTTTCACAAAGGCTACAAGCACAGCACAATTAACATCGTGGATATTTATCCTATGATGTGTCACATCCTAGGATTAAAACCACATCCGAACAATGGAACCTTTAGTAACACTAAATGTTTATTAGCTGATCAGTGGTGCATAAATCTTCCAGAAGCTATCGGAATAGTGATTGGTGCCCTTCTGGTGTTAACTACTCTGACCTGCCTCATCATTATCATGAAAAACAAACTGTCTGTTCCACGTCCATTTTCCCGACTTCAACTACAAGAAGAAGATGATGATGATCCTTTGATTGGATAGCCTGTGCGAAGTTTTGACTTTGTGTCTTGAAACTGTCATTTGAGTTCGTCATCAAATATAGGAGAATTATGCTGGATGGTATATCAGCAAAAGGGTACACTTTGAAAGAATTACAAAGGAGTTAGACCAAACATGTTAACAGTTGTTTTTATACATCTTTCGGTGTGTTACAAACATAAAATACTGTGACTGACCATAGAGGAATTCTTCAGACAAGCCAAAAAGTGATCTCTTTAGTTAACTAGAAAAGTCTGTTGTCCAAAATTATTTATACCACTTTTTATTTTTGCAACTATTGCACCTTCAAATACCAAAAACTTAGCAAGTATCTAGGTCTCTAGTGAATTTTTATATTTATAAATGAAGCAAAATTCTTCACGCAGTTCTTGCACATTCATGTATCAGGGAGAAAAGAGTTCCTATATTTTTGTATTAACCTTTAATAAGAACCCTTCCCCTTACATCGTATATACATATGGTGAATTGCTGTCTTTGATATAGAGTTAGGAAATAGGAAAGCAGAGATCCAATTTAAGAAACATGATTCTTAGGAAAGGTAAAGTTACATTTTTGCCAGCCAGTTTTTTGTCACCATTCTTGAGAAATATTTCTTATTTTGTGACTCTAATGTGCTAGGACCCTACACATACTTCTTGAAGAATTATACCTGAATAGAAATGTAGGAGGAAGTATGAAAGATATGACAAAGTATTATATATCTTATGAATGAATGCCTTTTCTGCATGAGTTCCAATGCACTTAATGTCTATATGAAATCTGGGCTTTTTTTTTTTTTAAAGAGAGAACCAAACAACCTGACATTAACATTGGGTCCGTGGGCTTTCAAATAACTATGTAGTTGTTGACCTTTTGGGAAGATATTATTTTTGCACTTAAATTTAGTCCATCCTATCTTTGTAACTCATGAATTTAAAACTGTACTTTTTAATCACTGGTTTTGCTTACTATTGCTATCTTTCTCATGTTATTTATTTTAACATCTGATATCCTGTTACTAAAAAACATGAATATCTGATATAAGAAGTTCTCTCTCCTCTGAAAATTCTTGGTGGCTCAACCTTCAAAGAACTAGTAGTGAGATTTAAGATCTTTTTATCCTTATTTGTGTGTCATATTTGAAGAATAAAAATTATTTACACTATAATGATTCTCAGTATCCCAAATTACTTTGTTGACTTTATTTTCAGTTCTTACTTGTATCACAAACATTGGCTTTAAGCCAGTGAAAACATGAGAAGCAAAGACTTATTGTGAAGGAGTGTCCTTCCACCCAAGGGTGGCACTTCCTAATGCTAATTGAAAATTTAAGATTCTTATAAGGAAGTTAACACATTGTATTCTCAGTAACTGTGGAAACTTTTTTCTCTATAATCAGAGGACTACCTGAGACAAGTGGTTAATGGAACTTGTGATCTTTAAAAATCAGTAGTGTGAAATGTTGAATAGCTGAACTTGTGACATCAACATTGGAAGACACCGCACAAAATATTTTGTTTTCTAAACAAGTCAGCTTTTGGTTATTTGTGCTGATGAAATACAGCATTCTTAGGGATTATCAAACTGATTGAGCCAACCTGAGTAGTCAACTCTAGCCTCACTTTAGTCACAGAATTCTGCTATCAGGTGAGTTGGCCTCTAGAGAAGATTCACAGACCACTCTGCAGAAAGAACTTGTGTGACCAGTATATATGCAGGTAAAGGGAGTATTGACTATTGAGGGTACATGAACAAACAGATTATTTGGGGATTATTTTGTCTTTTTGACAAATATTTGTACCTGATTTTTCCCTGATTATAGGGCCAGGGAATAGGTAAGATAAAGGAGTATTAGTTTATTTTTATGAATTAGTGTAAGCATTACTACATAATTCAGACTAGAAACTTACCAAAAATCAACCCAAAAGAATTTAGTTGCAAAATGTTTTCAGATCTTTAGAATCTGGGGCATTGGACTGTTTTTAGAGCAAGGGCCTGAAATGGTAGCCAATTATTTTGTAGTAATTGGAACAGAAGTTGGCCCTTACAGTGAGGTGAATCAGTAGGTTTATTGATCCTCAAAAAGTTTTCATGACTTCTTAAAATCTCAACTTTCTAAAATGTAGCATGTGTTTTGTTAATGAATTATTTAAAACAAGAATATGCATTTATCTGGTAAATCCCAACAAGGTTGGACTCTTTTGGTGGTTGTTAATATATATCCTCTTGGGGAAAGATGAACAGTACTTATAATGAAAAAATTATTATTAAATTATATTTTGAGTTAATTTACAGTTAATTTAGTCTGTCACTTTAGAAAATAAGCCAGGAGCTGCTGTTGTACACTGGATAAATATCTAGTAAAATTAGCTTTCTTATTAAATTACTATAACATTTTGGTAAGCATTTCAAATATTTGATTAGTAAGGCAGATTTCTTTTTATCTATCACTTAAAAGATGAAATATTTGTTACTGGAAATTTAAATTTCCAACGATGTCCATCAAGGGTAATAAAAAGTTTTGACTTTTTCAATTAAGAATGAAGCCTATAGAAGATATCTTTGATACATAGGGACAGTTCTGCTATTCTCATAAACAGCCAAAAAAACTGAACCCATTCATATGATATTCCTTGCAGTGATCTGTTATGCTTATAAGAACTTGAATATCAAGTTACTTAGGACACTGGAAAATTGAAAGTGTTTTTTCATGGTTTTTGAATGACCTCTTTGCCAGTATCTGGTAAACTCTAAGACTGGGCCAGGGCAGGGGAGGGGGGTGGGAAGAGAGGGAAGGGGGGTGGCTGGAGAAGATGCTGCCCTTTTTTGACAAAGATGGTTGTTGAAGGGAAAAGGATGACTTAGACATTTTCCCCTTGTAAAATTCTGTGTTAAAGCAAATGTGACAAGGTGAGCTTTTAAAAATGTAGTGCCTTAAGTTTCAAGTAAAATGTTTATATTTTGACTTTATTTGGATTTCTATGGAGAAATTTTGCATATGTCTATGAAAAAAACCACCTCACCAATAAAAAGTTATCCTCAAATTCTCTACTGTGTTTATTCTAAGTGTGAGCTTTGCTGAGAGGTAGCAGTGGTGTGGTGAAAGAACACTGGACTTCAATTGATTAGACCTGGTTTCAAGTCCTTTTTCTGTCACTGTTGGTATGTGGTATGTTCATGTGCTTATCACTTAAACTTATTAAACCTCTGTTTGCTCATCTGTAAAATGGTCATACATTGAGAGGGTAAAGTGCTATGTAAACTTCTAATTCCTTGTAATAATGAATAAAAAAGTGATAAGTGCTTAGTATGAACTACCTGCTGGGGATATAAATAGAAGAGCAAGACAGTCCCCTACTCTTATAGATCTCACATTCTAATAAAAGCACTTATGGGGACAGCTAGGTGGCACAGTGGATAAAGCACCAGCCTTGGATTCAGGAGGATCTGAGTTCAAATCCAGCTTCAGACACTTGATACTTTAGCTGTGTGACCCTGGGCAAGTCACTTAACCCTCATTGCCTCCCCCCCCAAATATAATAAATTAACAATTTTTTAAAAGAGCACTTAGGAGGTCTGATGGGAAGGTACTATGGTCTTTAGGTGCATCAAAAAAGCAGATGATAATGCATCATTAATGTAATCTCCATTAACATAATCCTCTGTTTCTGATATTGAACAATTCTGACCATGCCAGGACTTTGGTGAGTGAATGAGTTTTTCTGGGTCTTACATAGCTGTGGCTATTGAAGCAATTACAGAGTTACATCACATAGGTTGTTCCCCAGGATGATAACCATAAGCAGGACCAGTATATCTGAGTGATGTTGCTACCCCAGAGACACTTAGATAACTTAACCTTGCCATTGATGGTAGTTGGTATAGTGGTATGTATATATGGTATAGTATACTAGTGACTAGGAAGGTGGGGCCTCTTCTCACCAGTGATTATATCCTTCATTGATCACTGTGGGACCTGGGCTGGAAGAAGGGTCAGTGCTCTGGGGAAGGGTTGCTTTTCATAAGGGCCTTAGGTTCAGGGTCCTAGGCTATGTGGGGTATAGGGAACGGACTATGTAAATAATAAGTGTTAGTAAAATTATTCAGTTAATTTGATCAAGTAACTTTCAATATTGAAAAACATTGGAACTTCAATTAGAGTGACTATTCATTCTCACATTCCAAATTATAATTCCTTCATCATGATGAGAACATAGATTGGTTTACAAACCAAAATTAGCCATCCCATCCTCTAGCTGTTGTTATCTTTGTCCAAATTGTGATTCACACAAAACCATCTATGGTTTATGGTTTTAATTTGCAGTTCCATAATGAATATTTTTCTCTCCTGGGGCATGCATGCAGGGAGAAAATTTCTACTTCATTCTCAACTCTTTATAGATAGATTCCTGCACTAAGCAGAATTTTGTTTTCATATTTTGAACACCTTTATCTTTTCTAAGTACTTTATTGATAAAAAGAAATTTTAAAAATACTTTTTATTTTAGTTCTGTTGTCTTTTTCAGCTTTACCATCTACCTCATTGCTATAAGGGATGCTATAAATTTGAAAAGCCCAGTAGCACTAGTCTCCTGCAATCTTTCTGAATGTGATGTTTATTTCTAGCATGAAGTCATGCAGGAGGGAGCAAAATTAGGCATCAGGAAAGTCAGAATTTTAGTGTGGTTTGTTTTATAACTATCATGAATTTCCTCACATTGTCTCTTCAATACTTTTTAATGTCCATTGAACTCATCTTCAGAAAGGTAAAGTTATAGAGAAAGGAAGGAAATGAATGAGACTTGAGGTCTAGTATATGCAAATATAAAAACATATGAGGCTAGGGCATTTCAGCTGTTCTGGAACCTGAAAGCTAGAACCAGTTTAGGGTAAAATTATTAAATTTAACATAAAATGGAGCAACCAAGAGCAGGTGACTGCCCCATCCATCCCCATTGTGAGCAAGCATCTAGTATATGGAAGTGTTTGGAAAAAGGGAGAAGTGGGATAGAATTTGACATTTGGAAGAACAGTGAGAGATAATTAGATTTAGGCTGGAGTTTAAGAGGTTATCTGGTCCTATGCCACCAGATAACCCTTAAAAAACACGAATCACTGTAGGCAGGGCCCAGACTGCTAAGAGGAATTTGGCTTCCTGATGAAGATGCAGGGAGCTGAAGAAGTGGAGACCAAAAAGATGTGTGGATCTTTATATTCAACAGTCCTACCTAACAGTCCTATATATATAAATGTCCTACCAGGACTTTTTGTGATAACAAAGAAATAGAAACAAAGTAGGTACCAACTGGGAAAAGGCTAAATGAATTGTGGCTGACGGATGTTATAGAATATCACTGTGTTGTAAAAACAAAACTATAAAATCATAACTACAGTATGGAAAGATAGGAACTTAGGCTGAATGAAGTAAGCAGAGTCAAACACTATGTGCAATCACTACAACAATGTAAATGGATGGAACAACCACAAAAACAACTGAAAGCAAATATTGCAGAATTTCTAAAATGCAAGCATGGCCCCAAAGAGATATGAGAAGATCTTTCTCACCCCCCCCCATTCCTTTGCACGTATCTTCAGACTTTCTCAATGTATTGATTGGTTTTGCTAATTTTTCTTTTTCCTTTAATAAATGCTGTGTTACATAGGAAAGCTTTGTGAAGTAGCAAAGGAAGGAATGTGTTGTTATTCAGTAGTTTTTAGTTGAGGCCAACTCTTCGTCACCCCATTGGGGGTTTTCCTGGCAAAGATAATGGAATGTTTTTTTTTTTTTTGTAATCTTTTTTTTTCTTTTAGTGAGGCAATTGGGGTTAAGTGACTTGCCCAGGGTCACGCAGCTAGTAAGTGTTAAGTGTCTGAGGCCAGATCTGAACTCAGGTACTCCTGACTCCAGGGCCAGTGCTCTATCCACTGAGCCACCTAGTTGCCCCGATAATGGAATGTTTTGCCATGTTCTTCAGATCATTTCCCAGATGAGGAAACTGAGACTAACAAATAAATAACTTGCCTAGGGTCACACAGCTAGTAAATGTCTAAGGTTGGATTTGAACTCAGGAAGATGTTTTCCTGACCATCACTATCCACTGAGCCATCTAGCTGCCCTGTGATACCAGAAGAATACTGTGAGAAATTTTAAGTAATATATAAACAAAAGTATCAATACAATTTTTTGAAGACATGAAAAACATTGTAGAGTTGAGAGAATATGTGTATGGAGGCATATAACAAAGACTCAGAGGTTGACTGGGTATAGTGATTGTGCATGAGACATGTCAGGCCAAATGCCTTGTGGTTGACCTCTGCACCAAACTAAGACACCCCATAACAACAAAAGAAAAAACACACTAGTCTATTTCGTTTTGGCTCCATTATGACTTTAAATCATTGTCATTGTCATTTGATAATACAATATTTGAAATGAAACAAGGTAATTAAGTATTTCTGGATAAAATGTATTCTGTTTATCAACAATTTAAAAAAGTTAAACCGAGTTGGAAACTAGCTAAAGAAACTTAAATTATTAGTTGAATACTAAGACTTGCAATGGTAACCATATAGTTTATAAGTGACTGCTACTGAATGGCAAGCATATTCTGCATTATATATGTATTTTTCTTATTCTAGCTTGGCAAAGATATTGGCTAACAATTTCTTGCAAGACCTTGCTTTAATGATTGGTAAGAATTTTCATTATTTTAAAATGAATTGCAGTCCAAATTAACTAGTATTTCACTCAAAAACTAATCAAACAAAAGCTTTGGAAAATTTAAAGATTATTATTAGCATCAATTTCAAATTGAAGATCTGATTAATTAAGATAAGTTAAAATTTTCCTTTAATAAAAATAATAAATTAATGCTTTTCCTAGGAATTTGTTACTTAGAAAATACAATTCAACACATGATTACATCTTATCAAACAAAAATGTAAATAATTATTTTTATTTGGAACATTTGTCCTTATGAAGAATTAACTTCACTGTGGACAGCTGGTAGAAAAAAATTGTATCTAATTGAAATTGATTTGAATGCTTTGGGGGATTTTATAGATCATAATGTAAAATCAGTGTTACAATCTCTGCAACTGCAAAAAGATGAAAAGATACTATCACAGTCAGAAATGCTGAAACCTAAAGAGGTTTCATTTTAATGAACATGATTTCTAATGAAAGAGATAATTTAACAGTACATCACATATCAAAGAAAATGACAATAACTTTATTGGAAAAAGATTAGGATATCAAATCATGATTGAATTGCTACCATGGGTTTGCTAAAGATACAAGAGAGTATTGTATATTTTATTTGTAATCTGCACATCCATTTCATCTCTAAAATTTACAATAAACATATACCTATGTGTGTATATAAACACACACTTCCTAGAGTCAGGAAGACCCTAGAGTTCAACTCTTGGCTCAAATACCTAATTAGCTTGTGTGATTTTGTCCTCATTTCCTCAGTTTATCTGAAAAGTGGGAATGATAATAGCACCTCCCAGAGTTGTTCTGAAGAACCAATGAGATAATATGTGTAGAGTGCTTAGCATATTGCTTCGTACATAGTAGGTGCTATATAAATGTTATCATCAGTTTTACATGATTTTTTTTCAGGTTGGTGATGGTTAAGTGACTTCCCCAGGGTCACACAGTTACTAAGTGTCAACTGGCTGAGGTCAGATTTGAACTCAGGTCCTCCTGAATCCAGGGCCAGTGCTTTATCCACTGTATCACCTAGCTGTCCCTTACATGATTTTTTTTTGAGAGCCAGTAAACATTTACCAGCATCTGATGAGTTCACTAAGAGAAAATAAAGACAATTTAGAGGACCCAGGATGGAGTTTTACGGTACACCCACAATTAGGAGGTTGAACATGGATGCTAATTCAATAAAAGAGACTGAAGAGGGAAAAATCAGACAGGAGAACCAAGAAAAAATGTCACAAAAACCCAGAGAGGGGAAGAATATTCAGGAGAAAATGATCATGTCAAGAAATGATGAAGATTGAGAGAAAGCCATTAGATTTGGTAATTTAGCATGAAAGCTAGTGTGTGCTGTTTCATTGCATTCATAATTTCAGCACTAGCATGGTACCTGAAGCATAGCAGGTGTTTAAAAAAAGGCTTGTTGATTGATTAAGGGATCATTGGTAACTTTGGAGAGAGCAGTTTCAGTTGAGTGATGAAATCTGAAGCCAGAATGCAAGAGGTTGAGAAATAGGAGGAGAGAAAATAAAGGAAATGAGTACAAACATTTTTTTTAGGAATTTGACTATGAAAGGGGGAAGATAGCTTGACAGGTTTGAAGGGTCAAAGTGAAGATCACTTCTGAAATCTTCCACAATTACAATAAAATCTCAAGTAAATCTTTTGTCTCTTGGTAGAAGTATTATGATGTCATAGAGCCACAAATAAACATAGACTCAAGGGACAGCTAGGTAGCACAGGGGATAGAGCACTGGCCCTGGAGTCAGGAGGAACTGAGTTCAAATCCGGCCTCAGACACTTAACACTTACTAGCTGTGTGACCCTAGGCAAGTCACTTAACCCCAATTGCTTCACTAAAAAACAACAACAAAAAAAAAACCCATACACTCAAGACAAAAAGTTATGTTATCACCTTTATTCCTTCTCCATGGCAGCTAGGTGATATGCTGGTTAGTGTTGGGCCTAGTTTCAGGGAAGCCTGACTTCAAGTTCCACCTCAGACACTTACTGGCTGTGCAACCCTGGGTAAATCACTTTTCTCATCTGCAAAATGGGGATAATAGGACCCATCTCCCAGGGTTGTTGTGAGGATCAAATGAGATAATAATTGTAAAGTACTTAGCAGTGTCTGGAACATAATAAGCACTGTCTATTATTATTGTTTTATAATTAAAAATTCACAATAGGACTTCTTATGTCTTTCTATGAAAGGGAAGCATAATCTTAAAGGAGAGAAAAATCTGTCCTGCATCTAGAGACATGGGTTTTAATCTTAAGCTTCCTTTTCTACCATGTTCACTTTGTAAACTGGTTCAAATCCAAATTCAGCCACTTAATGCCTGAGTGACCTTGAGTGAGTCATTTTATGTCTGGGTCTATTATTTGTAAAATGAGATGGTTAGACTAGCTGTTCCTTAAGGTCTGTGACAGGTAAAACTATGTGTACGGTTACCCTATCTGTCCCTTGTGGGGAAAGCTAACTAGGACAACAGTTTAACAGTTTAAGTATTAAATATTTATTAAAATATATTGGAGGTTAACAAAGAGAGAACAAGTATCTCTGGAAGAATAGGAAAACTCCTAACTACCTCAACCACTCCTGGTTCAGCTTCCAACCCCACAAGGTTCCCACCCACCAACTCTCAAAACCAACTTACCAAACCAACTGCCTTACACACTGCTTCAAGATGATTGGTTGAGAATGGTCACATGCTCACACAGCAGGGGGCCTAATCTCACACACTGTCTCATGCTCAAACAGCAGGGGGCCTCTGTAATAATAATATTCTCACACTCCCCCCTGTGATTCATTCAGAAACAAAGTTTCCTTAAATGAAGCAATAACAACACAGATACTTATAATTAACAATGTAAAGGGAATAAAAAAGAAAGAAAGAAAGAAATTGAGTGATGCATTGACAAAAACCAAAGGGGGCACTCCTCTTTAGTAGGTGGACATTACAAATAGTGTATACAATGGGAAAAGGAAAACAGGAAAATGTCCATTCAAGTCTTTAGAAATCTTTTCTCAGATGATTCTTGGGATGTCCTCTGGGTATAGCTCTGGATTCTTGCTCTGAATCCTGGGCATGATCTCAGGGGTGGTTGTAAAAAAAATCTCTCAGGTGTTTCAGATACTGATGATCAGCTAGAAAGTCTCAGCTGGAGAGTTTCCTACAAAATTGATCTTAACACAACTTTAAATAACTTTGCAAATAACCAAATCAAACAATGAGAGTTCTCAAAAACATGTCTAAGGAAATTCAGAATCTTTTAGAGATATAATAAAAACAAAAATTGAATTCTTTTTTTTAAAGTTAATATTACTGCAAACCCCTGTGTGGAGAATACATTGAGAAAACAATTGTGATATTAATAAAGAAAAGAATTGTTTCATCTTTGTTTCATAAATTTTTGTATCATCTGCCTAATTATCCTCATGCCATCATGAGAAATGAAAGAATCTAATATAACTGGTAACAGATATCAAGACCAAATTCAACATTGTATCCATCATGACATCTGAGATAATTATGGGGTTACCATAAAAGGACAGAGAAAGAAAAGAAATGAGCATTGCCAAACTTCATATGTTGAGGGGAAACTGAGTCAGGCTTAATCAGGTGCATAAGATTGAGATGTTCATGGCATCAGGCACATAGAAGAGGGAATTGAAGTCAGGCATAGAATGAAATAGCATAGCCCGGCCATCCGGTGCTATGTGGGGGAAAATTAAACCAAGATAATCCAACCTCAACTCTTGCCAATAGCTGTTCTCTTGGCCTTTCTCAAGGCAGTGCAATACCTAGACTTCATGCATGTCTCCCCTTCTGTTACAGTTCAATGCCTGCTTTGTGATCCTCTCATGGCTGGCTGGCATCTTGGCTGCTCTGATCTGATAACTCAGAATAAAGGCAATTAATGTTTCAATTGGTAAATTCCCATAATCCAAGTCTCATATGGATTTAACAACTGAGAGTAATGATGACAGCAAAAAAAAATATGAATTTTTTTGACTTAGAATATAATATACAATATGCAATAATTCCAAATAATAACTTTTTTAAAGCTTAACAAACATAATACTTCTAGAATTAATTTACCCTTGCCATGGCAACCAATTTACCAAGGAAATACTTTATAGAATCTGATCAAATAATCAGTTGGAAAAACAAACAATTTAGAATATGGGAGAACAATACTTCCAGAATTAATATTGCATTATGAAATCAAAACGGTTTTGCATTGGTCAAAAAATAGGGAGATAGATGAATAGAACAAAATACACATGGAAGAATAAGAGACAATGAAATTCAATAGTCTATATGTGCTGGTACCAATTTTATGTGGGAGGAATGGATCCACGAGTCCATCTCTCTGATTTTAATGGCAGTCCGAGTTATTACCAATACCTGGAAAGGACTTTCCCAAGATGGTTGAGTGCCACTAGTCTGCTGAAAAATTTTAATATATACACTGTCTCCTGGTCTCAAATCATGTAAGGAGAAGTCCAAAGGGCCAGCCTGTACTGCTGCCCCTGCCTCGTGGAGTTCAAGTAGCCTGGCTTGTAATTCCTGTATATAGGAAGCAACAAAGGTATCTACCCCCACCAGTGATGTATATACTGGGGAAAAAGGTTTTGCTTGGATAGGGATATGGCCAAAAAGCATCTCAAAAGGTAATATATGTAGTTCTCCTCTTGGCCTGCTGCACAAATAGAACAATGCCAAGGGTAGAACATCAGGCCACTTCAAATGAGTTTCAGTGCACAATTTGCCAATCATGCTCTTAAGGTCTTTATTCATATGTTCCACCTGGCCTGAGCTTTGTGGGTGGTAGGATGTATGGAACTTTCGAGTTACTCCCAGGAAAGAATAAATTTGGGATAGAACAGAATCAGTAAAATGTGTGCCTTTGCCAGAATCAATGCGGGTGGGTGAACCAAAGCGACAAACAATCTCTTTAAGGAGAATTTTGCAACAAATGCAGCCGTTGCTCTGGGGCAAGCAATGCCTCCACCCAATGAGGTAGATCCCATTGACCTCTTTAGCCTTGAATTTCTTTTTCCACTTCTCTACTTCAGACTTATCATAAGTAAGAGAAATGGAAACATCATCAGAAGAAGAAAGGTTAAATACATGTTCACGGGTTTCCAAAGCAGCAAGCTTAACAGCAGCACCAGCTCATGCATTCCCTTTAGTGTGAGAATATTATTAATATTAGAGAGACCCCCTGCTGGCTTGACAAAACTGAAGGGTAAAACTAAATGTGTGTAGTAACCCTATCTGTCCCCTTGTGGGGAGAGCTAACTAGGACAACAGTTTAACAGTTTAGATATTAAACATTTATTAAAATATATTAAAGGTTAACAAAGAGAGAACAAATGTCTCTGAAAGAACAGGAAAACCCTAACTACCTCAACCACTCCTGGTTCAGCTACCAACCCCATGAGGTTCCACCCACCAACTCTGATTGGTTGAGGGTGGTCACATGTAATGTTAATAATATTAATAATATTCTCATAGGCCCCTTTTAGTCCTAGCTTTCTGGGATTCTAAATTATTGCTTTTGTTTTTGACCTATCTGACCTTGTCTAGCATCTGCACAACTTGGGGGCTTAATGAATTATGAGATGTTCAGAGACCCGTTACATCTTAGGAATGATTTCATTTATTAGACTTTCTAACTTCAGGGCTTTCTTTTCAAGATATAGTCAGGCTCTTAGTGTGGCATCAGTCAAGGTGCTAGCAACTAAAGGGAAAACACAGCTAGTCTATGGAGGTAAAGTTTTCATTCTACACAAGGTAGAATGTGAAGATAAAAACAATAAACAATAAACTAGGGACCAGAAATCTGCTTAAGGAGAAAGGAAATAATGGGTAATAGTGTTCCCTCTTATCGGAGTTGATGTACAAACTGTGAAGCAGTTTTATAATATTTGAACATTTTGACAATAATAGATAATTTTTTTCTATAGAAATTGGGGACAGAATCAAATGAACCTACAAAGAAATGGGAAAAAACCCAACTGCTGTGAATTTCAACTTTTTTTCCTCCTAGGGTTTCTGAATTGAGAGTCCATGAACTTTAGGAGAAAATAATAAATGCATTTCAGTATAACTAGTTTTCTACATAATTCTATATATTTGATTTTATTCATTTAAAAACATTATAAGAGGGCAGCTAGTTGGTGCAGTGGATAGAGCACCGGCCCTGGAGTCAGGAGAACCTGAGTTCAAATCCAGCCTCAGACACTTAACACTTACTAGCTGTGTGACCCTGGGCAAGTCACTTAACCTCAATTGCCTCACTAAAAAAAAATAAAAACATTATAAGAAAGAATTCACAGCACAAAAAAAGTTAAGAAAAAAAATTTTTTTAAAGTCTTGTACCGGGGCAGTTAGATGGCGCAGTGGTTAAAGCACTGGCCCTGAATTCAGGAGTAACTGAGTTCAAATCCTGCCTCAGACACTTGACACTTACTAGCTGTGTGACCCTGGGAAAGTCACTTACCCCTCATTGCCTACCAAAAAAAAAAAAAAAGTCTTGTACCGAAGTTGCCAAAGGTACCAAAACTAACTTCTTTTAGTTTCTTTGAAAAAACTAGAAGGTAATCTGATCATACATACAATTGTCTGCCTGTCCAGCTCTCATGGCTATCATCCAGGGAAGCAACTTCTGTGGAGAAAGAGCAAATTATCCTTACCAAATACCAACTAAGTTCCACACAAAGGGCAGTCAAGCTAATTTAGCTGAAGCACCAAGGCACCCAGAGGGAGAGACGAGGAGGAAACATGAGACAGACAAGTGAAAACACCACCACCACCTTGACCACCATTTCTTGAACCAATTCTTGAGAGATTAAATATTTTATGTGAACCTTTCAGATCTTTGGAAAGGAGAACACTTTACAACCAAACAAGAGACAGAGAATATTATGAAATGCAAAATGAATGATTTTGATTATGTTAAATTAAAAAAGTTTTTGTACAAACAGAAGCAATGCACCCAAAATTAGAAGGGAGGCAGAAAGCTGGGAAACAATTATGTCCAGTATTTCTGATAAAGGACTCATTTCTAAAATATTTCAGGAACTAGATCAAATTTATAAGAATCCAAGTCATTCCCCAAATGAGAAATGGTCAAAGGATATGAACAGGCAGTTTTCTGATGAAGAAATAAAAGCTATCTATTCCCATATAAAAAAATGCTCTAAATCACTATTGATTAGAGAGATACAAATTAAAACAACTCTGAGGTACCACCTGACACCTATCAGTTGGGTAATATGACAAAAAAGGAAAATAATAAATGTTGGAAAAGCTGTAGAAAAATTGGAACACTAATGCATTGTTGGTGCTGTGAACTGATCCAACCATTCTGGAGAGCAATTTGGAATTATGCCCAAAGGGCTATAAAGCTGTGCATACCCTTTGACCCAGCAATACCACTATTGGGTCTTTTTCTCAAAGAGATCATAAAAAAGGGAAAAGGACCCACATGTACAAAAATATTTATAGCTGCTCTTTTTGTGGTGGCAAGGAATTGGAAATTGAGGGGCTGTCCATCAATTGGGGAATGGCTAAACAAGTTATGGTATATGAATGTAATGGAGTTCTATTGTGCTGTAAGAAAGGATAAGCAGGAGGAGTTCAGAGACACCTGGAAGGACTTGCATGAACTGATGATGAGTGAGATGAGCAAAACCAGAAGAACATTGTACACAGTATCATCAATATTATGTGTTGATCAACTGTGATAGACTAGATTCTTCTCACCAATACAATGGTACAAGAAAGTCCCAAAGGACTCATGATGGAAAAGGCTCTCCAAATCCAGAAAAAAAGGACTGTGGAATCTAGATGCAGACCGAACCATACTATTTCTTTTGTTTTTGGTGATATTGTTTTTCTTTTTTGAGGTTTTTCCTTTTTGCTCTGATTCTTCTCTTATGACTAATGCAGAAATATGTTTAATGTTATTATATATATATAACCTACATCAGATTACCTGCTGTCTAGGGGAGGGAAGGGAAATAATTTGATACTGGAAATCTTATAAAAACAAATTTTGAAAACTATCTCTACATGTAACTGGAAAATAATAAAATACTTTTATTCAAAAAAAAGAATGAAGGACAAACAACAACAACATCTTAATGTGAGCATTGGAAATTTGCAAATGTTACTGAAGGGCTTGATTTATTGTTTTGTCTATACCCTAATGGGGACAATCTAGGACCCTGAACCTAAGAGCCCTGGGAATAGTGACATTAAATAATGACATGAAAGAAGACTAACATCTGAATTGCCATTGTACTATAAAGATTATGAGACTTTTCCATCTGCCTTGCAGTTGCTCTTCCATATGTACTATCATGTTAGAATGTAAGCCCCCTGAGAATAGGTTTTGTTTCATTTTTATCTTTTATCTCCAACACCAAGCAGAATGCCTGACGTGTAACACATCTAATAAATACTTGTTGATTGATTAACATGAGCAAATGTAGCCAGCCAGATCCTGAAGAAAGCAGCTGAAAATTGGAAAATATGTTTGAGATTTTATTTTCCATTCCTTATTTGTTGTTGGTTTTTTAAAAAGACTGGGTCTTGAGGCAGCTAGGTGACATACTGGATAAAGCACCGGCCCTGGATTCAGGAGGACCTAAGTTCAAAGCCGGCCTCAGACACTTGACACTTACTAGCTGTGTGATCCTCAGCAAGTCACTTAACCCTCATTGCCCTGAAAAAAAAAAAAAAAAGACTGGGTCTCCAGGTTGGAAGTATAGGGGCTACTCATGGGTTGATTCTACTGATGATTGGTATGGAAGCTTTGACCTGCTCCATTTGAAGCCTGGGGCAGTTCACCTCTTCTGTAGGCTCATATTGATGTCAGATTTACTGGGGACACCCAATAGGCTTAGCCTACTTCAGCCCAGAGCACTCAAACTCCAAAGATCCTACATCCTCAATCTCCCCACCAGCTGGGATTAACCCACCCACCCTCATCATTTACCAACATTGTCTTTCCTGATAGCTTAAAGAGTAGGAAATTAGATATTTAGAAATAAAAGGAACAACTAGAGATGTATATTAGAATCTTAATTTTAATGGAATTATTACAAGGTTGATTTTTCTTCATTATTAAATAATTTTTGCAATACCTTACTGTTTAAACTATTAACAACTTCTAGAATAGGAAAAAAAACTGGCTTCATGATACTTGAATTTCTAGGAAAACAAATTGAAACCAAACCTTGGGCATTTGACCCTCAAAGGCATCACCTTCCAAATATATCTTCCACATAGCAACATCCCAACATTACAGGTAAGTTGGAAAATGGAAAATCAATATTGATGCATACATTTTCTGGGACAGCAGACCCAGGTTCTAAATTTCTTAAGGTTAAATATCAGTATCATGTTTCACAGCTTAAAGAGGGTTATAAACATGTAGCCAGTCAATGTACCATCATTCATTTATTATGTAAAACAACTCAGAGGTTAATAAGTATTAGTCATACTCTTATCTAACAAATGACCTATTCACATTTATTTTAGAAAACATGTGCAGTTATGGTTATTCACTATGTAACTTTTTAAAAAGTCCACATTTCTCAACATTTTTGAATACTCATCAAAGCATATGTCATTGTTAGTCAATAGTACAAATATATATCAATTTACATGTAAAGATTTTTTGTGGGCTACATGTCTGACCTAGTTTAGAGAATTTATCTATTGAGAGAAATGACATAATTTCCCATTATTGAAGATAAGAGGGGAGAAAACCCCAAACCTTTCTTATCCAATATTCACTCTTCCCTCTGAGAGGTCTTTTGAGCACTTGAAGAAATACCTTAAAGTACATTTTTGTGCTAAGTTACAGTGGGGAGTGAGAGGAGCTAGGGTGACATTTGGCACATAACAAGTACTAAACAGGGAGGAAAAGAAATTTATTCCTTAGACTAATTCACCTATGATTGTCTCCCTCCCCAGCAGCTAGCAAAGCACTTTACATACACTGCAAAAGTTCACTTAATGTCTTGATTAAATGAAATACATAATCCCAGCCCCTCCATGTTTCAAAGACTTAAAACTTGCAATGTTATTGAAAAACTTTAAATTGCTAGTCCATTTATCTCAACACATTCTTACTGAACATATAACCCTAAACCCAAACTTAATTCTTGCCAGTTACTGAATCATGTGTGCCTAATCCTTTAACATATATTCTGAGGTTTTCTTTAAGACAAAATCCTTTGATTTATATTTTTTGTTTTGTTTTTAGGGTCTTATAAAGAAAAGTATTTGATCAATACTGATTAATGTTAGGGGATAGGGACTGGCCCTATGATTTTCCTGGTAAAAACCAACCAACCAACCAAACTACCTAATAAATGAATTCCCTTAAGCATTGCAGGTAGGCAACTTCTCAACTCATGATCTCAGAGAATGAACAGTTCTGAGGACTTTTCTAAGATATTAAAGAGTAAAATGAGCAAAACCAAGAGAATCATCTTATACCATGACAAAAGCTCTAAAAACAGCTTTGTAAGCTGTAAAACCTATGATCACACAATTGGTCATTCATGATTCCAAAGGACCCATATTGAAATACACCATCCATGAAAGAGAGCTGATAGATTTGTAGTGTGCAAAATGAGCCATACATTTGTTTTTGTATACAGCTAATGAAGATATTTGTTTTGCTTGACTACAAATATTTATTACAGGAAATTTGATTTTTTTAAATGGGTTAGGGATGAGAGGGAGAAAAATAGATTTTTGTTGTTTTTTTTTAAAATAGGGGAGGGTGATACAGGTGTCAAATGTTGCATGTATTTTCAGATGAAGTCATTATGTTATTTTTACTTAAGTTTTTAAAAAAGTTATTATTTAAGTTGACATAAAAGGAGTGTCTGAGAGGTTTAGTGAGTTGCCCTGGATCACACAGCCAGTATATATCAGGACCAGATGGTGAATCCTGGTCATTTTTGCCTCTAATGTCAGCTCCCTATCCACCATGGCACACTGGTTGTAAGCATAACAGTGGTACAACAATACCTTACTATTATAATTTATCCTTTGTATAGTGGTTGCATAAATGCCTAGTTGAAAGGAGCTTATATAGGCTGTATCCTATTTTAGGAAGGGAAAGATCATACTTTGACCCATTAGGTTTTATTGGGTTTTTTGTGTTTTTTGTTGTTGTTGTTGTTGTTGTTGAGGTAATTGGGGTTAAGTGACTTCCCCAGGGTCACACAGCTAGTAAGTGTCTAGTGTCTGAGGCTGCATTTGAACTCAGGTCCTCCTGAATCCAGGGCCAGTGCTTTATCCACTGCACCACCTAGCTGCCCCCCATTAGGTTTTAAAATAGTTAATAGTAATATTTTTTAAAGAATAAATTCTCCAAGGGGCAGCTAGGTGGTGCAGTGGATAGAGCACCAGCCCTGGAGTCAGGAGGACCTGAGTTCAAATTCCGCCTCAGACACTTATCATTTACTAGCTGTGTGACCCTGGGCAAGTCACTTAACCCCAACTGCCCTGCAAAAAAAAAGAAAAAGAAAAAGAAAAAAGAATAAATGCTCCAAGAACAAGGTCAAAAAGCCCAGACTCCAGAATACTTAGTTCCCCTTAGTTTATCTATGTATTTCAGTAAGTAAAAGAGAATACAATGATCTGGATGTTGGAACTGTGAAGTTAATCAGAGTGAATCTATTAAATGGGAAATGGTGAAAAGTTATTTATAATGAGTAAAGATGCTTTTAAAATAACCTTGCAGAATACTCTTTCATAGGAAGTAGTCTCTAAAAGTGTATGAGAGTAATGTGCTTTAGAAAGCCTGTGATGAGGTACATCCATAGAGGAAATTGCTTCTGCTTTTTGGGATGAAGGTAGACCTGTTTAGCCAAGGACAATTTGCACTAAATCTAGGTCCCCTGACTTTTATGGAGATGTATTACATAATTATGAAGCAACCTCTGCATCTCTCTTGTAGGCAAAGAATCACACCTTCCCCTTTTTATATAACAGGGTCTGCTAGTGATGGGCATGATGAATTCTCTTTTTCATCAGCTGACTAATATAGGACTCAGTAGTCTATAAAGTGCATTAAATTTTCTAAAATTTAGATTTTTAAAAATAAAACTCATCTTCTTTTAAGAATAATTGAAAGTGAGGTATCTATAAGCATTAAAAGTCACCACATGTCTAATATGTCTCAAGTTCATCTAACATTGGATATTAATCTCCTCCCAAGGCTAAAGAGTAAAGCTAAGACATGCTCTTAGTTATATTTTTAATCTCATGCAGGTAAACGGCACTGTGAACCTTTGTCCAAGTTTGTCTGTGGGTGTGAATGTAGGTATGTGTGGTACATGTGTGGGGTGTGATGTGTATTTGTGTGGTGTGTGTGTTTTTGTGTAAAAGTGCTGTATGTTCTTTTTATACAAAATTCTGAAGTTGGTTTTTTGGAATCAGTTTTTTTCCTGAAACAACAAAAAATGAGCTACAAAAATCCCCCTTCCAAAACAATCTTAGGACCATAGCAATGGCTGAGCTATTTCTGCATTCCGCTCTTGTATGGTGGGCATTTGGCTGTGAGTTAAATGCTTAACGAATACCAGAAGAAACACAATTACTATCATGCTACCGAGGAAGACTCCCACAAAGTACGCATATGACTGCAGTTTATAAATCCTTGGGTTCACGTTGCTCTGTGGAGTCGTCATGCTGTGTGGAGTCACCTTGGGGACTATTTTAAATGAAAGCAGTTCCTCGACGTTGGCCAATGATCCATTGTGGGGCATTGGAGTAATATCAAGAATATGGCAGAGCAGCGGGTATAAGTCTGTGGAGTTCATGGAGGCCTTTGAAACATTCTTTTTGAAAGCAGGACCATGGGCCAAGAATAACGGATGCATATCGGGAATTTCGTTATCATAACCATGATTACCTACTATAACAAACAAAATGGATGAGTTAGCCAATTGCTTGACATGTAGATTTTCATATTTTGAAATTAAGTACAAACTTGGTTAGGTTTTGAAAGTATCTTTTTGCACAGAAGTTTTACAAAGGCTCTGCAGTTTGATTTAATAAGTGGAAACCCAAATGGGGTATCTATTGACCATATGGCTATGAATTAATTTTATTGGTAGTCTTCAACTTGATTTCTAAATTCTAAAATTCTTTGGAAGGGAGGGAGGGAAGAAAGGATGGAAGGAAAGAAGAATTTTATTTCTAAAATTCTTTCTTCTAAAATTAAGTCAATTATATCCAGATTATCAACTTACCACAGAATAATAATATTTATAGAGTACCTACCATGTGCCAGGCATTGCACTAAGTACTTTACAAACATTATTTCATTGGATTTTCACAACAACACTGGGAGGGAGGTGCTAGTAATATCCCCATTTGACAGATGAGAAAACTGAGGAAAACAGAGGTCAAATGACTTGTCCAGGATCACATAGCCAGTAAGTGTCTGAGATTGGATTTAAACTCAGATCTTCCTGACGCCAGGCCCTACTAGCTGTCCCAACTGCCTCCATAGCACAGGATGCATGAATATATATCAGTCTGCTCCAGGATGTGTTCTGCATACTCTGAACCTCAGTCTGGCCTAGGGCTAAAGCACTCCCCCTGGGGATCCTTGACTCTCAACCAGTATTTGGTTTTCATTTGGAGGAGCTAAACTGAGTAGCGCTAAGCCAATGAAAGCAGAGAAGGGAGGATTATGGGAGAGACAAGGTAGGGAAAGGGTATATATCTTTTAACTTAGAAGAATGATGATTTTCTTGTATAGCAAGTAAGGTACATCTGAAAGCAACTCAGAAAAGAAAAACATTTAGAGCAGTGGTAGAATCATTTGAATGAGAGTATACAGTCCTACAAGGAGATTACTTTGAAGTATGGCTCTCATTTGGTTTGTACATTCCAAAGGCAGGTCTACTTGGCATAACTTCAGCTTGCAAGCAAGGTGAAGCAGCCAGGGATGAAGAAATGATACATGAAGAATGCAGAGACTTTATATGTCAAATGTGGACTGACCAACAACTGGATCGCCATTGCAAGTTAATGCTTATTACAGGAAAATGTGTAATGAGATCAAGAAAGCAAAACTTTTTGTCTGTCAAAAAGCAATCAAGTGACCTTAAATTTCCTCCAGTCTCCTTAAAACATCTGGCACAATAGCCTAAAATAATAACATTAATAAATTTTTTTAAAGTTTGCAAAACACATTATTATCTCACTTGACCCTCACAATAATCCTATGAGGTAGATATTATTATCACTGCTTAAACAGATGAGGAAACTGAGGGGAGGAGTGGTTAAGCAACTTGCCCAGGTTCACACAGCTAGTAATCATCTGATGCCAGCCCTCCCTCACTTAAATGAAATTCACTGCAAGTCAAGATATCACCTCCCAATGAGAATGAAGGACAAACAACAATCATCTGATGCAGGATTAAAATTCAAGTCTTCCTCAATGTGGGTCTTACATTCTATCCACCATGTCACCTAGCTGCCTGAATTCCTGATCCCATTAAAGGTATTTCTTCACCTGACTTGTTGCAGTAAAAATAGGATGAGAATTATGAATTATTAATATTATTATTCCTTCCTCCTTCCTTCCCTTACTTTCTCCCTGTCCTTCCTTTCATCCACCCCTTTCCTTCCCTCCATTTCCTTTCTTCCCTCCCTTCCTTTTATTCCTTCCTTTCCTTTCCTACGTCTACTTCCTTCCTCTGCTCCCCTTTCCCACTCTCCTTTCTTTCCTTTCTTTCCTTCCATCTCTCCCTCTCTTTCCTTTCTTCTTTCCTCCCTCTTTCTCCTTCTCCTTCCTTATTTCCTTCCCCCCTTTTCCTTCCTTCTTCCCCCATCTTTCTTCCTTCTTCTCTCCTTCCCTTTTCTTCCCTCCTTCCCTCTCCCCTGTCCTTCCTTTCCTCCCTATCCTTATTCTCATCCCCCTCTTTCCTTTATTCTTTCCTTCCTTCCTTCCTTCCTTCCTTCCTTCCTTCCTTCCTTCCTTCCTTCCTTCCTTCCTTCCTTCCTTCCCTCCCTTCCTTCTTCCTTATCTTTCCTTTCATTCCTCTCTTTCCTTCCTCCTTCCTCCTCTCCCTTTTTCCTTCCTTTCCTTCTTTCTTTCCTTTCTTCCTTCTTATAGGAAGGAGCCTTGGTATCCTTTCAGTCTGATCCATAGCTGAAAAAAAACCCTACTTTACAACAAAAAATAAGCCAGAAAAATGTTAAGGTTGCCAATTGAAAATTATTTAGAAATAAAGTTAAAGTACACCTAAAGTGAACAGATTTATAAATTAATGAAAAAATCATCATATTTACAAATTTTATTTATGTCCTTTTCAAACACATTTATTCTATAAAATATGTTGGTTGGTCAGTAACTCAATAAGCATTGACCAAATGCTTGTTATGTGCCAAGCATTCTGCTCAGTGTTAAAGATACAAGAAAGTCCAAGAAAACCTATCCCTACCCCCATGAAGCTTACATTGTAATTGGAAAGACACCATGGAAATAACTGGGTACCTACAAGGTGTACATAGAAGAAGGTAATGGAAGGTAATCTTTGGACAACGAGGTGGTCCGGTGGATAGAGTACAGGGCCTACAGTTAGGAAGACTCATCTTCCTGATTTCAAATCTGGCCTCAGAAACCTACTAGTTCTGTGACCTTGGGCAGGTCACTTCTCCCTGTTTGCCTCAGTTTCCTCATATGGAAAAGGAGCTGGAGAAAGAAATGACAAACCACTCCAGTATCTTTGCCAAGGAAACCCCAAATGGAGTCACCAAGAGTGGGATACTACTGAAATGACTGAACAGCAAACTAATAAAAACTATACTGAAGGAACATACCACAAAATACTTACACATGAATGTTTTGGATGTATTCTGTATAATGGTCCATCCTTTGTCAGCCATTATTAAGATGGGTTGAATTCGGTGATGGTGCTTGTAATGAAATCTTTCTGGAACATCTTCCTTTTTGTAAACAGTCAGGTTAGGATGAGCATTTTTCAATGCTGCATAAATCTCATCAAATTTACCTGGAGAAGAATGGAGAAATGTAAGGAACTGAAACCAGATGATACACTGTAAATCTAAGCAACAGCTTTCTCCAAAGGAAAAAAAAAAGTAAACACTTTCCAACACTAAGAATCATAATTTAAAAAATAATCATTTTGGGGGCAGCTAGGTGGCACAGTGGATAGACCACCGGCCCTGGATTCAGGAGGACCTGAGTTCAAATACAGCCTCAGACACTTAACACTTACTAGCTGTGTGACCCTGGGCAAGTCACCTAACCCCAATTGCCTCACAAAATAATAATAATAATAATAATTTTAAATTTAAAAATAAATGATAATTTATTTTAAAAATCATAATTAAAAAAAATAAGATGATAGTTGGAAGTCATCTGGTTTAAATCTCTCATTTTAAAAATAAAGAAACTGAGGCCTAGGCAGAGAAAGAAACTTTCCTGAGGACAGTCAGGGAGTAAGCAGAAGGTAACTCAGCAACATTTCCAAAACACACATGAACTGCCATGGTGAAAAAAGCAACTGACTGAATGCCACAACATTTATTTAGTCTTTTTATGTGGGGACATTTTCCCTGATCCCTCCTCAACCCTTCCCCTCGTTGCTATGTGTCACCACTGCAGGGAAACCGGAGTATTTGTTCCTTCTTTTTAAGTAAACTCACTTTAAAGAATGAATAAAGTGGGGGCACCGATTCATCTGACAGGAGTTGAAACCTCAGTTAAAGGAATTCCCCACTTGGAATGATTGTACACTATTAGCCAGTGGCATTTACTAGGGAAATAAAAAAAAAATTACAGTGTAATCATACCTCAGCCAGTTAGTTGGTCAGTCATGGCTAAAACCCAACCAAAATCAAGAGAGAAAGTAATTGTTGGCAGGAAAAATGTGCCATTAGGGGCTCCACTGAAAATTAGAGAAGAGCTAAGAATATAAGGGAGGGAGCGGGCAAAGCTCTTCAAAATGATGACCATGATGTTTAATTAATCCCTTTGACCCTAACATCTATGATGACACAAGCCAAGACATCACTTTGCCCATTTCCTCAACGTATTTTCCTTGGGCCTTTTCCCCTTTTTCCCCCTGAAGAAGCATAGGAGGTTTTGTAATGAAAGCCAATGGGAAAATGAAATTTGTTTTCTCAATCATATTTCCTAGAAAGCAATTCTGCAGCAAAATAATTGATAGTTGTATGCAACTCCAATTGTTAAAAATGCAGATAAAAGCATTTATTTTACTTTTTGGGGTTTCAGTCAGTCAACAAGCATTTATCAAGCTCTTACCATGTGCCTGTATTCTTTAATAACTTTTGGGCAGCTAAGTGACACAGTGGATGGAATGTGGGCCTAGAATTAGGAAGATATGAGTTCAAATCTGGCTTCAGACACTTACTAGTTGTGACCCTGTGTAAGTCACTTATTTTCTCATCTGGAAAATAAGCTAGAGAAGGAAATGGCAAACTACTCCAGTCTCTCTGCCAAGAAAACTCCAAATGAGGTCATGAAGAGTTGGACATGACTGAAAAGACTGTAGATCAACAAAATGAGGAAGATAGAGCGTAAAGGCTTTGGGAACTGTAAGGAGGTCAGCACTCTGGATTGTAGTGGGTGGGGGAGGGGTGTAAAGTATGAGGCTGGAAAAAAAGGTAGGGGCCAGGATAAAGAGAAAGAGCACACTTATCTAATAAGACTCAGTGGGGTCCTATTATAGTCACTTAACCTCTATTGGGTTTAATTTTCTCAATTTTCAAACATGCATACTAATGGCACTTCCTTCCAAGGTTGTGAGATTTTACAAACACACACACATTATACACACACATGTATACATATACATATATGTATTTGTTCTTGGTACATAGTAGATGTTTAATAAATGCTTGTTTACTTCCCTCCTTCCTATGATATAGCTAGGTATGCTAAAATGAGATCAGAAGCACATATTGTCTAAGCTCCTAGTTTGGTTACAGAAATCAAGCTATGTTAAAACAAAAGGGATAAAGACAAAAAAATGCTTTCTCTTAAAATCACCCATCTGGTCAGTCAGCACTGGTCTTTACCTTTTTTTGGCAAAATGCCTCTAACTGGTGAATGGTCTACCAGGAAATAGTCATTTGGATCGACATATTGGTCAAGTTCTATGATCTTTTCCCCAGAACACTGTGTCATCCCATGATCACTTGTGATAATTAGGTTCACGTTATTCCACAATTTTTCATTTATCAGCTCTCTGATGAGGTATCCTAACTTACTGTCAATATCAGAAATGACAGAGTCCATGAGTGGATTGTCAGGACCTAAATTATGACCCATCTCATCAGGATCCTCCCAGTAGAGAAGTCCAAGATTTATGGGTTTCTTTAACTTAAACCATTGAAGAAGTCTTGTGACTCTGTCTTCAAATGAAACAGATTCATTGTAAGGCATATAATAAGTAGGAAATTCTTCATGTATTTTCACATCTGTCCCAGGCCACATCGCAGCACCAGTGTCATGGCCTGCTATTTGATTTGTGATCCATATTGGTACTGCATCTTCCCAAAATTCTGAATCATAGATTTTCATGTCCTCCAAGGAAAAGGTTTTGTTCCGGATAGAATCATACATATCATTTGCAATTATTCCATGACTTTCTGGATAGAGACCAGTCACCAAAGTATAGTGATTAGGATAAGTTGTTGTAACCAAAACATTAGTAACTTGCTTGACATAGACACCATGATCCATGATAAAATCAAAATGGGGTGTGGGAACTTTGTAGATGTAATCCCAACGGAATCCATCAAAAGAAACTAGCAGAACTTTCTGTTCATTTTGCTGGTCAGAAAATGTGATTGAAAACATGAATGCAGAGATCATGAAGAACACACGGCAGAATTTTGAATCCATTTTCAGAAAATACTCTGTAGAGTAAACACAGGCATGTTAGCATCAATTGTTCTCAAAAACTTTATAGTAACTCTCAGTGATTACATATCTTCATCCCCCATAAATGATTAAGAAGGGTTCATTTTTTATCAACTCTGTACTGTGATGAAGCAGAGCAGAGCACTCCCTGCATTTACTATGAATCAAAATAGATCTGTGCTTAGGAGGTCTTTTACTACACTAAAAATTATTTCTCCTTGCTTCTTGGCATATTTATAAAAGCACTCCTTTAAGTAGTTAATTCCTTTATAGCATGGTTTGCTTTACAAAAACCTTTTCTTGAGCATATCTAAAGCTAAAGCAAGGTATATCCTCTACCTGCATACCTATACATCCACATATATTTTACGAGAAGACTAAAGTCAGGCATCTTAGCAGCAGGGAAAACAATATGCAAATTTATTAATTATATATTTTGTGTACAATTCTATTCCTGAAGCCGATTGTATTAGTTTCTAAATTTTGAAAATTGTTTCTTTCTTAGAGGGGATGTTGTTGTTTGTTGGTTTTGTTTATTGTTTCACTCATGTTAGACTCCTCATGATGTTAGTTGGGGTTTTCCTGGCAAAGATACTGGAACGGTTTACCATATCCTTCCCCAGCTCATTTGACAGATGAGGAAACTGAAGCAAACAGGGTTAAGTGACTATCCCAGGGGTCACACAGCTAATAAGGGTCTGAGACCAGATCTGAACTCTTCAAGAGGAGTTTTCCTCACTCCAGGCCAAACACTCTATCCACTGTACCACCTAGCCATAGGAAAATAAGAAGATAACCCTCTGAAACTCAAACATATTTATAACACACAATCTGATTTTCATTTTTTTTAGAAGGGGGAATAGAGGGCAACTAGGTGGTGCAATGAATAGAACACTGGGCCTGAAGTTGGAAGGACCTGAGTTCAAATCTCACCTCAGACACTAGCAGTGTGACCTTGGGCAAGTCACTTAACCCCAATTGCCTTAAACTATATATCTAGCCACTGGACCTGATGTAGGAGGCAAAAAAAGGGGTTAACAGAAAAACCTAAGACCCAAGCTCTAATTCAGATCTGAGCTCTAAGAGGGATTCAGACCCTAGTTAATGGATAGCTTAAGATTTGGGAAACAAGTCAGGGCCTAGGTTCTCTTACCCACATGAAGCAGTACCCATAACAAGAACATAAAGAGGCAGGTCAGAGACACTGTAACAATAACAATGATCAACTGACAGGCTATAGAAATTCAAACTAGAAATAAATGATAAATGAAGATATTTTGAAACTAAGTATGGGAATCTGAAAGAGACATGTACAGAAAAGGGCCAAATTTGTCCCCAGATTCACCTTATGACACATAAACTCCAAAAACACACCTCCAAGGAAAAAGGTACCCGCCTCAGGGGTTAGCTTAAGCCCCCAGGAACTCCAAAATAGGATAGGTCCTCCCCTATTCTTCCCTAAGGTGTAGATAATTATAATAAGAACCTTCTTTCCTTTCCTTATCCAGGAGTTACCTTTCTACTTTTCTGGTTCTCTCCCTGTGTTCATTCTCAGTAAACTTGGGAAACCGAGTCACTGAGTCTTGTAATTCTTTTGGGATGACTCATGCCATCCCATATCAGACCCAGATGGCTCTGGAGGAGTGAGGTTGGTGACTTACACTGCCCTCCCTCACTTAAATCCAATTTAGTACAACATGATATCATGGTTTTCTTTGAGAATGAAGGATAAACAACAAGGGAGAATACAATTAAGGACTACTTCTCACTTAAAACAGCTAATGACTTTCCTATGAGAGATATAAAATGGAAAAACAAGCCTGGGGTTGTTTTTGGCTGTTTTAAACATTAGTCAGCACTTAGTTGATAATAGTAGCTAAATCATTCCTCAGGATAGTGCCACCCCCTCCCAACCACCATCCAGTTTAAAAAATATTTAATCAATTTAAAGATCTCTTCTCTAAAAGTGAGTAAGTAAGAAAGTAAACAGCTTCTCAATTACCCATGGTACGAAACAACATGGACAGATATGCCCTCCAAATAAATATTATTTTAATAATTAAAACATGCTTGCCCACTAAAGAAGAATTATTTTCCTTATTTCTTAACCAAACCTTCATTGGATATGTTTTTAAATCGCACAAAAATTGGATCATCCCTATAACAAGGGGTTGGAACCTATCAAGGAATTTGGGGCTATTAAAGTTTTTTTTGTTTATTTTGCAGTGCAATGAGAGTTAAGCAACTTACCCAGAAAGTCTCTGAAATTGGATTTGAACTCTGGTCCTCCTGAATCCAGGACCAGTGCTTTATCCACTATGCCACCTAGCTGCCCCTAAGGAACTATTAAAGTTTAAACTGGCCTACCAGCTAAAGGACAGGCACACCTTGAGAAGTAAGGGAGAAAAACCCATTAGGCATGGCTGCTACCAGGTGAATACCAGGGGACAGAGATAACTCCAGAAGTCAGGATCACCACCCCTCACTCAAACTTTCCCCACCCTCAAAGGGAACTTTCCATAGTCAGGTGGTCACTCCATCCATTTGTCCACCATCTGTCTTCTATAAAGACTTTGGCCTCCTTTCTGGTAGAGGAGATATGTTTCAGAGAATCATGTCACTGTGCCATTTTCTCCTCTCTAGAGTCTCTCTCTCTTGGTTCCTTTCTCTAGAGCCTAAATAAAAGACTATTTTATTCTAATTGAATTGTGTTCAAGAGGGTGTAATTTCTTTTTTTGGTGAGGCAATTGGGGCTAAGTGACTTGCCCAGGGTCACACAGCCAGTAAGTGTCAAGTGTCTGAAGCTGGATTTGAACTCAGGTCCTCCTGAATCCAGGGCCAGTGCTCTATCCACTGTGCCACCTAGCTGCCCCAGAGGGTATAATTCTTTAAAGAGGAATACCTAGGGACCCCCCACCACCTCTTTCCCCTGTGACACCTAGATTTCTGCCTACTGGTATTGAAAGTCGATTTGTAAAATGTCTCTAAAGCAGGCGAATGGGATTCGGAAAATGAGAAATTGTTCCCTTCAGAGTCTAGAACTTTCTGGGTCAGGGATAAGGAAAGGCACCATGACCTCTTTTGTAGAGGGAACTCCCAGATGAGGTAACCCCCTCTACCATTGTATTTTGGTAACTGATTTGAAACTTACAGTCTTGGAGAAATGACTAGAACATATTTCATGTTCATACTTATAAAGTCATTCATCTCGGTGTTGAAAGGGGCTTTATAGTTTATTTAAGCCATATTTCCTAGCTGTGTGACCCTGGGCAAGTCACTTAATCCTATTTGACTCAGTTTCCTTATCTGTAAAATGAGCTGGAGATGGAAATGGCAAACCACTCTAGTATTTTTGCCAAGAAAACCCTAAAAGGGTTCAGGAAGAGCTGGACACAATTGAAAAAGACTGAACAATACTCAGATGGGAACCCCCCTCTAAAATACCAACAACTATTTATCCTATTTCTTTGAAGGCATTGAGTAATAAAGAACTTATGATTTATTGAGGTGTCCCATCCCTCTTTGGAAGAACTCTGATTGCTAGTGTTTGGGGGGGACTTGCAACCTGGATGGGGGATGGGGATTACAAAACAACTGGGAGGGAAATGCAAACAGGGAGGGGATTTTGGAATAATGGGACATCAGTAAAATATGCATCACCCATCCATATCTTGCATATCTTCTTGCAGACTTTGGTATTAATGATCAGCATACTGAGGTCATGCTCTGCCACACCTCATAGGGGGTTGGAATCTTTTGGATTTCTTGGGGTCCCACTGAATTCTCACAACAGCTAGGATGTCTCTTCCTCATATCTGCCTGGAATATGCCTCTCTACAGTTTCCATCTGAACTTTCATCAGACCCTACTCAGTTTGACTGGATCCAAGTAAATCCTACTCTCACCAGATAGCACTTTAGATCCTTGAAGACAGCAAGCAACAAGTGTATCCTTGGTTTTTTTATTATCCAGGCTAAAGACCACCCCCACGCCCAGCTTCTTGGTTTTTAGTGTCCTGCTTCATATAGACATACACCAGCCTGTCAACATCCTTCTCAAATGAGTGACCTTGAACTGAAAACTATAATCAGGAGGTGGTCTAACCAGAGCAGAGGACCACAGGACTCCTACCTGCCTTGTTCTGGACACTGTATGTATGTGTATATGTATATTTAATAAAATTTAATTTAACAATTTAATAATTAATTTGATTTCACACTAATTTGGATGAAGCTCAAAGTTTCCTAAAACTCCCAGGTTGTCTTCTTATGAACTGTCTAGCCAAGTCTTCCTTAACCTGAAGTTATGTGATTGGGTTTTTTTTTTGAGCTCAATATATAAGACTTTAGATATGTTCCTATTGTTTTCAGCTTATTAGATTTGGCCTCAATGTGGGATTTGAATACAGGTGCTCTGATTCCAAATCTAGTTCTCTTCCTACTATACCAAATATTCATTATAACATTCAAAATGTCTTTCTAAGGAAAGAAAAATTCCTGATATACCAAGTCCAAACATTTTGATAAGCAAGAAGTTAGGATGGTAGACATTCACTGAACCATTTTTATGTAGGATTAAAATTATTGGGTACTATATTCACCCATCTGGCAATTCAATTTTTATTTCCATTAGTTTTTTAAATCTTCCCAGATTTGGGTTTGTTTCCCTGTGAACCATATGAATTTCTCTCATTCCTGGAGTCATCTGGCTTCATATTTATAACTTGAAGAATTCTCTTTTCTCTTCTTCCTTTGGACTGGATGTTTAAAATGTCCAATAGAGATCAGCTACAAATATTATACTTCTCTAATAAATGCTACTACCTAGCACAATGTACCTTCTGAAAATTTCTCAGGTGTACAAGACAAGATTTCAAATCTACAAAATGTTTCTCAAGCTTTCAAGTCTACAAAATGAACTGGACCTTTAATTTGTCAATCCCGCCCACCCCCCATGTTTGGGATTCTGCATTTTAAAGTCACTTAGTGTTAATGGATTTAGGCTCTGCCTCACACCTAGTCCCCTCTATGACCAACAGCATATTTTTGTTTTGTTTTGTGTGGCAAGGAGGGTTAAGTGACTTGTCCAAGGTCACACAGCTAGTAAATGTCAAATGTCTGAGGCTGGATTTGAAATCAGGTCCTCCTGAATCCAGGGCCAGTGCTTTATCCACTATGCCACCTAGCTGCCCCCTAACAGCATATTTTTGGAAAGGGGGTTGACCAGGGTTAGAACTATGGGTTTTGTTTCAGCTTTGAACCAACAAACTGGCTTGTTCAAAGATAAGGATTTAGAATTTCAGTGTTAATAGTGTTATTAAGCTAAAACTAAGGCAACTTTCTAAGATTATAAGGCACAAAGAAGGTAGCAACTTACACTGGTAGAGGGAGTTTGTTGGAATAGTAGACAGGCAGCTTTCTTAAGAATATATTTGTGACCTGGAAAGACCCACATGAACTGAAGCAGAGAGAAAAGTACTGTATACAAAATAACAGCATTAGTGTAAGATGATCTGCTGGGAAGCACGTGGTTATTTTCAGCAAGGCAATGATCCAATATAACTCTGAAGAACTTATGAAAATTGCAATACACCTACAGAGAAATAACTGGTGGTTTCTTAAAACAAATGGAAACACATTTTTTTGACAATTCCTTAATCTGAAGTTTTGTTTTTATCTATATTCTCTCACAACCCAGCTAATTTAGAGTTGTTTTCCATGACTACTCTTGTATAATTTATATTAAATTGCTTGAATTCTTGGGGTGGGGGTGGGAAGGGAGGGAAGAAGAGAAGTTGGAACACAAAGTTTAAAAAAATTGATGTCAAAATTTGCTTTTACTTGTAATTTGGAAAATAAAATTCTAATATATATGTGTGTGTGTGTGTGTGTGTCCTAGAGAATCAATTAAAAAAACTACTTGAAATAATTAAAAACTTAAGCAAAATAGCAAGATATAAAATAAACCTACATAAATCATTAGCATTTCTATGTATTACCAACAAAGCCCAACAGCAAAAGTTAGGAAGAGAAATTCCATTTAAAATAACTGTAGGGGCAGCCAGGTGGCACAGTGGATAAAGCACTGGCCCTGGATTCAGGAGGACCTGAGTTCAAATCTGGCCTAAGACACTTGACACATCTACTAGCTGTGAGACCCTGGGCAAGTCACTTAACCTTCATTGCCCTGCAAAAAAAATAAAATAACTATAGATGATATAAAATATTTGAGGGTCTCTCAACCAAGACAAACCTGGGAACTATATGAATACAATTATAAAACACTTTTTACGCAAATAAAGTAAGATCTAAACAATTAGAAACTTATCAATTGCTCATGGGTAGGCCAAGTTAATATAATGAATAATATAAAAAATGACAACTCTACCTAAATTAATTTACTTATTCAGTGCCCTACCAAACTACCAAAAATATTTTATAGAGCTATAAAAAACAATAAAAAATTCAGCTGGAAGAACAAAAGGTCAATAACATCAAGATAATTATTTTTTTTTCAAAAGCAAAGGAAGGTAGCCTAGCCGTACCAGATCTAAAATTATATTATATGGTGGCAATCATCAAAATTATTTGGTACTGGCTAAGAAATAGAGTGGTGGGTAGATCAGTGGAATAGTCTAGGTACTCAAGACACAGTAGTAAATGGCAATAGTAATCTACTGTTTGATAAACCCAAAGACTCCAGCTTCTCGGATAAGATCTCAGTATTTGACAAAAACTGCTGGGAAAAATACAAATAGTATGGCAGAAACTAGGCACTGACCAATATCTCACAAGATAAGGTCAAAATGGGTACACAATTTAGACATAAAAGGTGACACCATAAGCAAATTAAGAGAACAAGAAATAGTTTACCTGTCAGGTCTATGGAGAAGGGAAGAATTTATAACCAAACAAGAAATACAGAACATTATGAAATACAAAATGGATAATTTTGATTAAAAGGGTTCTGTACAAACAAAACCAATGCAACCAAAATTTGAAGTGTGATGAAATAATGAGATTTAGAAGATACTCAAAGACCTACCTGGAGATTAATCTAGACTGATTGAATCAAGTGAGAGTGATTAACTGCTGATTAGCCTACTTCAAGTTAACTGGATTGTAATCACACCTTGAGAACACCTTCAGAACCAATGGATTTGGATGATGCCAACCAATCAGCTTGAAGCAAGTTAACTGGATTGTAATCACACCTTGAGAACACCTTCAGAACCAATGGATTTGGATGATGCCAACCAATCAGCTTGAAGCAGTGTGTAAGGACCACCTCTGTTCCAGACCTATAAAAAGCTTCCACAATCAGTTTGCTGGAGAGAGTTCATGACTGAAGCAGGCTTGTGGCAGAGGACTTGAGGAAGAACCAGACCAGGTTGGAACTCTAGGCTAAATAGGCTTTTTTCTTAACTTTCTGAACTCTATGGGAATATCTGTATGTTTTAATAAATGTTTAATGCCCAAGGACTGGTGCTAAAGCTTCTAATTTAAGGCAACCACAATTTAGATTTTAAACATCACAGAAGGAAAGCAGAATGATGGGAAACAATTTTTACAGCCAGTGTTTCTAATAAAATACTTATTTCTCAAATATATAGAGAATGGAGTCAAATTTATAAGAATACATGTCGTTCCCTAATTGACAAATGGTCAAAGGATATAAACAGGCAATTTTCAGATGAGGAAAATAAAGGTATCTATAGTCATATGAAAAAAATTGTCTGTCACTGTCAATGAGAAAAATGCAAATTAAAACAACTCTGCAGTACCACCTCACATCTATCAGATCGACTATTATGACAGAAAAAGAAAATGATAAATGTTGGAGAAGATGTGGGAAAATTGAAACACTAATACATTGTTAGTGAAGTTGTGAACTGGTCTAACCATTCTGGAGAGCAATTTTGAACTGTGTCAAAAGGACTATAAAACTGTGCATAACCTTTGGTCTACCCATACCACTGCTAGGTCTATATCCCAAAGAGATCATAAAAAGGGAAAAATCTACAAAAATATTTATAGCAACTCTTTTTGGGTTGTTAAAGAATTGGAAATTGAGAGGATGCTCATCAATTGCGGAATGGTTGAACAAGTTGTGGTATATAAATGTAATAGAATACTTTTGTGCTATAAGAAATAATGAGCAGACTGATTTCAGAGGAAAAAAACTGGAAAGATTTACATGAACTGATGCTGAGTGAAGTGAGCAGAATCAGGATAACATTGTACACAGTAAAAGCAACACTGTGCAATGATCAACTATGATGGACTTAGGTCTTCTCAGTCATAAAATGATCCAAGACAATGTCAAAAGACTCATAATGGAAAATGCTCTCCACAGCCAGAGAAAGAACTATGGAGTCTGAATGCAGACCAAAATATACTATTTTCATTTTTTGCTTTGTTTTGCTTTCTCTTTCTTGTGGTTTTTCCCTTTTGTTCTTATTCTTCTTTCTCAACATTATTAATGTGGAAACATGTTTAACATGATTGCACATGTATAACCAATATCAGATTGCTTGCTTTCTTGGGGAGGGGAGGGAGGGAAAAAATCTGGAACTCTAAATCTTATAAAAATGAATGCTAAAAACCATCTTTACATGTAATTGGAAAAAACAAAATACTGTTAAGTGGGAAAAATTAAGTATATAAGCAGAAAAGAACATATATGTGTGTGTATATATGTATGTGTATATACATACATATATGTTACACGAGTCAGAAATGGTGGGAAAGGGGGAGGGGCATTTGTTTTTACTGCCCAAGAAAACAAATTAGACAAAGGTTACATTTTAAAAATAGCTTTATAGTGTTTCTCTCTCTCTGTATGTATGCATGTATGTATGTGTGTATGTATGTACTCATGTAACCTGTGGTGCAGTGGATAGAAGGGATAGAATGTGGGGACTGGAGTCAGGAAGACTCATCTTCCTGAATTCAAATCTAGTCTCACTTACTAACTGTATGACCATGGCCAAGTCACTTAACCCCAGTTTCCTCAGTTTCCTCATCTGGAAAATGAACTGGAGAAAGAAATGGCAAACTACTTCAGTATCTGTGTCATGAAAACCCCAAATAGGGTCATGAAGAGATGAGCATGACTGAAAAACGAATGAACCACAAATACATATTTATATGAATATAAGTATGTAAATATGTATTTATATATAAGTATAATTTATATGAATATAATCATGTAAATACAATTATATATACATGTGCATATTTCTATATATGTGTACACACACACACATTGCTATATATTTTTGTTTCAGAAAAGGTGCCAGTTTGCACTGGGAGTTTCCTTACCTGGGAATTCCCTAAAGCAATGATATCAAAGGTCCCTATCTATCCCTATCCCTATCCCTATCTTTGTATCATCAGATCCCTTCCTGAAGATGCAAAGACAAAAACTGAAATAGTCCAAATTTATGAGAAAGTTTTCAAGTAACTGTTACACTCTTAGTTTATGGGATAATATATAAGTGACTTCTAGGTTCCCCTTTGCAATTGTTACCTCTTACTTTTGTTGCCTAATACTACTTATAAACTTACTATTAACTATATTAATTGTTATCCGTGAAATGAGCTTAGAGGAGGAAACAGCAAAGCACTGTTGTATCTTTGCCAAGAAAACCCCAAATGGGGTCACAAAGAGTCAGACACGACTGACCACCAACAAAACTCTATTAACTAGAGGGGGCAGGGTGGTCAGGGGAACCAGAACAAGAAACAATTTTTAACACATCCTTTCCATCAGAGTTTGTTCCTCTGTTTAGGGACAAATCACAAAGTAAAACAAACCAACCAACCCTCCCCCCCAAAAAACCCCCAAACAAACAAAAAACAACCACATGCATCAGAAACCCCTAAAATAATGAGAAAGTACGATCATTCACACGAAAAAAAAGAGAGGCTTTCACAAAGTCACTATGACTCTGCCCTGTGAACATTTCTCTAAACAACCATTCTAAATGCTAAACATGACACTGCAGCTTTTCTTTTGAAAACAACAGAAAACCCAGTTCCTCTTGGATCTCGTGTCTATTAAAAAACAGCAGCTTTTTATGCCTTAAATCAGCAATCAACAGGTAAGTTTATTCTGAGCAATTAAGAAGCTGGCCCCAAGAATAACTTTCTGGGTCACATGGATCACACATAATAAATTAACTGACATTTATCAGGCACCTACTGTTACACATCATGCTGAGCATTGGGTATGAAAAGTAGAAAAAAGTCACTGTTCTCAAGAAGCATTCTCTATGGGGAGTCAACAGGTACAATACAGGTATATGCAAAATAAATATAACATAATTTCAAGGAGAAAGCACTAGCATCTGGGGGAGGGGTGGAAAGTTCATGTGGAAGGTTGCACTAGAGTTAAGTATCAAAGGAAATGAGCTATTTTAGGACAAAGAACTGAAGAGGAATTGCATATTGGGCATGAGGACAGCTAGTGCAAGGTTGGGTATACAGAAGAGAAGGAATGAAGTATCCTGTATCTAGACAGAAAGGCAACTAGATGGTGGAGTGGCTCTCGAATATTTTACTTGTAGTTACAAGAGCCTAAGTTCAAATCCAGCCTCAGACACTTTTGTAACTTTTGTTACAAAACATTGTTACTTTTGTAACCCTAGGCAAGGGGCAGCTAGGTGTTGTGCTGGATAGGGCCTGGAGTCAAGGAAGACCTAAGTTCAAATCTAGCCTCAGACACTTACTAGCCATGTGACTCTGGGCAAGCCATTTAATCCTGTTTGACTCAGTTTCTGATCTGTAAAATGAGGCTGGAGAAGGAAATGACAAACTGCTCTAGTATCTAGTATTCTCATCCTCCCCCAAACATTGTAAAAGCAAGAAGAAATATGATCTCATTAAAACATTTAAAGTGGAAATACAGAGAGGCAGCCTATACCTTCACCCTAAATGACTGTATCTTACTGTGCAACTTAGTGATATGATATAGTAGATATGATATAGTAGATTTGACAATCAGCAGAACATGAATCGAAACCCCAGCTCTGCCAGTACTGCTTCTGTGGCCTTGAGTTAAGCACATAATCACTCTGAATTTATTTCCTAATATATAAAATGAGGAGGTTAGGCTAGATGACCTCTAGGGAAGGAGAAGGGAACGAGTTTCTTAAACACCTATGATGAGCTGTGAGGTGTCACCATAGTGCACATAATGCTGGAGTCAGGAAGACTCATCTTCTTGAGGTCAAATCTGAACTCAGACACTTACTAGTTGTGTGTTTCTGGGCAAGTCATTTAAAACCCTGTTTGCCTCAGTTCCTCATCTGTAAAAATGAGCTGGAGAAGGAAATGGAAAATCACTCTAGTATCTTTGCCAGGAAAACCCCAAATTGGGGTCATGGAGAGAGAGTCAGACACACCAGGAAAACAATAATGAATATGGTATGCAAGGCTCTGTGCAAATGTTTTACAAATATTTGATCTTTACAACAACCTGGTGAGGACGGTGCTATTATTATCCCCATTTTACAGTTGAGAAAACCGAGAAAGGTTAAATGACTTGCCAGGGATAACACAGCTAGTTAAGATGTGAAGGTGGATTTGAACTCAGGTCTTCTTGACTCCAGGTACAGCACTCCATGCACTGGACCACCTACCTGCCTCTACTTACCTGAACCACTCAATCTAGCCTCCTTAAGGAGCAAGGAACTCCATCTGGTTATTAAATTCTCAATTCCCTAACATCACCTACCTCTAGGATCCCTCCCAGCTCTGGACCTATGAAGAGGGCAAAGTTCACCATGGTCCAATAAACATTTATTGGAGGTAAATCAGATTACAAAGTACTCCCAAAACATTTTCTGCCTAACCATTTTTATTGAGGAAGTTTTTTGTTGTTGTTGTTGTTGGTTTTTGGTGAGGCAATTGGGGTTAAGTGACTTGCCCAGGGTCACATAGCTAGTGTTAAATGTCTGAGGCCGAATTCGAACTCAGGTATTCCTGAATCCAGGGCCGGTGCTCTATCCACTGTGCCATCAAGCTGCTCCGAGGAAGTTATTTTTGCCTCAGAATTATTCAGACAATTGTTTTGGTCCCCTTTACTTTGGCTGTTACTGAATATGCCTATCAAATTGCTCACTGTACAAAAATCCTGCTCTCCTGAACTTATTTCGAAGTGCATGTAAATGTAGAACTGAGAACTCCCTATATACAAACTGACTCATTCTCATAAGCTTCACATTTTTGCATTTCTGGCTAGTTCCTGCTCTTCCTCTTCTCTTCTCCCATCCCAGTTTCTCCAAATATGACAGAGTAGGGGAAGGATCAAAGCAAACCTTCCTTATGAGGCCCATAGCTAACAATGGGTTATGAAACACCCCTCATTTTTCTCTAACTTGTTACACAAGTAGGAAATGGTGGACGACGGAGGTGACGCATTTCTTTTCACTGGCCAACAACACAAGTTAGCCAACGGTTACGTATTGCTTTTCTTTTATTATTATTTTTATTTTTATAGCTTTCTACTGTTTTGTAACAGGAGCTGCCACATCAATGACATCAACTTAGCCTGTTCCACTAAAAACGGAAGTAGGGGTGGGAAGAAGACAAAGAAAGCAGAGCTTCTTTCTGTTGGACCAGCTGTGGTGCAGCAAGAAATGCAGTTTTGTTGTGTCCTAGATCCCAATTCTCTTAACCCACTGGGGAACACTGCAAGTGAAGAGGTGGACTTGGGGGAGGTGGGGCAAATAGCCTGAACTGGGTGATGAATTTTCGTTTGCCCAACATCAAGCCCACGTATTATATAAGATGTGTGTTTACAAGGTGGGCTCGGTTTGTCCGCGCGCGTGTGTGTATGTTTACATTTCCTGTGGGCTGCGTGTGCATACGCGCTAGTGTACTGGAAACATTCCATATATGTATGAGTATGCATGAGCGTGCATGCACGGAATCTAAATCTTACGTGCGTGAGTGTATGAGCATGCAGACGCAGTGTGGGTTCCCCGGAGAAGGAAAGGGAGATCACCACCCACTCCCACACCACATTTCCCCCTCTCGGGGCTCTTAATATCCGTCCTCAGCCTGGGGGTGGGGGGATAAGAGGGGTCAGGGTCCTCTATCGCCCCAGCAGACCTGGGATCCCAGGGAGTGGGGGTGGGGGTGGGGGTGGGGAAGAAAGGCGTTGGAGGGACAGCACAGACCCACAGCCAGCTCACCTGCTAATTTCCAGACGCTCTTCACATCACTTGAGTGGTCCCGACTCTCCTTCCTCTGAAGGCTTGAAGGAAGGAACTGTCGGAAGTGGCCGGACTTTCTGTCAATCAGAGGAGAGAGGGGGAAGGCGGGGGTGGGAACTGACTCTCTGGAAATTGAATTTGGGCGGGACTTCAGAGGTGGAGCTGGGGTGAGTCAATGGTGGGAACACCCAAGTATTGGCGGATGTGGAAGGTGGTAGCGGAGCATGGCTCCACCTTGTCGCTGCTTCCCCCTCCCACCTCCCGAGTCAGGGAGCCTGAGGAGCTGCTCTCTCTATTGTCATTGGCCTTGATGGTGAAAGGTGCAAGGTCAAGGTAGACAAATTGTAAACAACTGTGCAGCCATCAGTGGCGTTAATTCTCTTGAGGCGTAGGATTCGAGGACTGTCTTTTCTCTTGACATATTTATTAAAATACTTTTGGTGAGTTTAAGGGGGAGGCAGCAGAGGACAAGTTTGATTCCCGTCCCCAGGCCCCCAGACCCAGACCCAGACCCGAGGCAAGTTCCAACTCTACATCTGAAAAAAGAGTGACTAGCCAAGTGGCCTCTCAGACCCCTGCTTCGGTGGATTAAAACAAAACAAAACAAAACAAAACAAACCCCAGAACCCAAAACCAAGAAAACAACCTGGAAAGACTTACATGAACTGATGTTGACTGACATGAGCAGAGCCAGCGGAACACTGCACACAGTTAATAGCAACATCGTGCTGTGATCAACTGTGATAGACTTAGCTCTTCTCAGCAATACAAAGATCCAAGACAGTTCCAAAAGATTCATGATGGAAAATGCTATCCACATCCAGAGAAAGAACTAAAGAGGCTGAATGCAGATCGAAGCACATTACTTTCACTTTTGGGGGGTATTTTTTTTCTTTCTTGTGATTTTTCCTTTTTGTTCAGATTCTTCTTTCACAACACGACTAATGTGGACATATCTTTAACACGTTTGTACAGGTGTAACCTATATCAGATTATTTGCTATCTTGGGGAGCAGAAAGGGGAGAGAGGGAAGGAGAAAAAAAATGGAACTCAAAATTTTATAAAAATGATTGCTGATACTAGCTGTGTGACCCTGTGCAAGTCACTTAACCCAATTGCCTCACCAAAAAAAAAAAATGAATGCTGAAAATTAACTTTACATGTAATTGGAAAAAAGTAAATACTATCAAGTGGGAGAAAAAGATAGACCTTTTCTTCTTTTATCCTCCATAGTAAGTTGCTAGAGGGCAGGAACTGTTCAAATTTGTCATTGCATCTCCAGAGCTTGACACATATTAGACACTCAGTGATGAATTAATCCCATCCCTTCCAATATTATCCAGATGATTCATTGCCTCTCCCCCCACCCCAATTCTGCATTTTCTCCTAAATCACCTCAAGTTATCATACTCCTATATCTGTCTTCCCTCCCATAGCCAAACTCCTAGAAAAAAGAAAAACTGTCTACTGTCTTTGCCTCTATTTCCTCTCCTCTCATTACTTCTAAGACTCTTGTCATCTCGTTTCTGATTTCATCACAATTAAAACTGCTCTCTCCAAAGTTACCTCTGATCTTAAGGGCCAAATCTAATGGAGTTTTCTCAGTCCTCATTTTTTTTAACCTCATCATGTAGGGAAGCTTTTGGATGGGATTGTTGCTTCCTTATGCTTCAACTTGTTGGCTTGATGGATATTTATTTGTTTGTGAGTTCCGGGTGAGAGTAGCTACAATAATTTTGGTTTTACTTTGGGTCTCTCTTATTTTAGTTCCTAAACTCAATCTCAGAGTTCTGGCTCCACTTCAAGAAGTGTGTGCTTGGCTTGAAAAAAAAAAACAGGGCATCTTTTGCCATCAAAAAGAAAGAAAGAGAGAGAGAGAAAGAGAAAGAGAGAGAGAGAGAGAGAGAGAGAGAGAGAGAGAGAGAGAGAGAGAGAGAGAGAGAAAGAGAGAGAAAAAAGAAGGGAGGGAGGGAGGGAGGAAGAAAAAAAGAAAAGAAAAGAAAAGAAAGAAAAAGAAAAATTTATTTCCCCTTTCCCTGTTCCTACTAAACATGTCTTAGAATACATATTAATTTGTATTTCTCCCAAATGGATCAGAATCTCATCTCAAGGAGTTTTGAGGAATATGTGAGGGGTAGACAGGATTGATCAAGACGATTCCATGATCAAATCGATGAGCTTGGAATGGGAGTAGGAGGAGACTTGTGGATTTTCATTGTACCTTCCTCAAGGGTCTGTACCTGAACTTTCATGCCTCCTAGAACATGGGTCTGAATGTTTTTTGTTTTTTGGTTTTTGGTTTTTTTTGCAGGGCAATGGGGGTTAAGTGACTTGCCCAGGGTCACACAGCTAGTAAGTGTCAAGTGTCTGAGGCTGGATTTGAACTCAGGGATCCTGAATCCAGGGCTGGTGCTTTATCCACTGTGCCACCTAGCCGCCCCCTGTCTGAATGATTTTTGATGAATTGGTTGTTGAAAACTCCAATAGGATGGCGGTTTGGGGAGGACTCACTCCATGTGGCTATATTCATCTGGACAGTTGTTTCACCCTAACCTTTTGTCTTATAGCATAGTCAGGATCAGACTGAAGTTTTGGGAAGGAAGGGTTTCCCCTTCCCTTGGAGCTACTGTAGTGCAAGGCTTGTGGAAGTCCCATGTTCCCGACCAGATGTAGTAGTAGAGAGGGGAACCAACATTATCTCAGTGGAGAGAGTTCCTGACATCCAGCTTCTGAATGAGCATTGAGAGTTTTCCTTGGAGGATTTTCCTCTCTAACAACCCCAACTTTACAAATTCTAGAATTCAACCTTTTATCTGAGAAGGGCAAATTTCTGGGCAGTGTCCAGTACTTGAATCTAGCACTCTAGAAAGAGAAGGGAGATTTCCTGGGGAGCACCCATCTTGGGAGCTACCTCCCTAGCAACCCTAAGCATGAGGGTGCTAAAATCTGGCCTTCTACCAAGAGAAGAGGATTTCTTGGGCAGAAAGTGTCTTGGAGAAAAAAGACAATGGATCACTTTGTGATCCATGAAATTGGAAGAGTAGCAAGGGACTAAAATCTCAATAAAGGGTGGCAAGGAATATGCATTAAGTACTCCACTCTTACTATGATTTATTAGAACAATGTAGGTCTGATGGGAAATTAAACTGCTTATCAAGCAGTCCCAAGTGTGTGGTTTTTTTTTTTTCCTTCTGGGGGAGTCCAGTTGCTCAGAGTAGTATCATAAGGCTAGATAACTTTATGAATCACTATGATGTGAAAAGAAAGATTCACTGGAATGTTGCATTGTTGCCATTTGGGTGACTTCAAGTTTGTTTCCCTTCTGAAGGGACTCAATAACAGGATAGTGCTATGAATCTGGGAGACTGCATGCATATTTTTTTCACTTAATAGTATTTTATCTTTTCCCAATTGCATGTAAAGATAATTTTCAACATTCATTTCTGAGTCTCAATTTTTTCTCCGCCCTCCCCTTCTCTCCCGCCTCAGGAAGACAGCAATATGATTTCGGTTATACATGTACAATCATGTTACACACATTTTCACACTAGTGATGCTGTGAAAGAAGAATCAGAGCAAAGGGGAAAACCATGAGAAAGAAAAAAAAATAAAAAAAGTGAAAATAGTATGCCTCCATCTGCATTCGGATTCCATAGTTCTTTTTCTGTATGTGGAGAGCATTTTCCATCATGAGTCTCTTGGAATTGGCTTGGATCATTGTATTGATGAGAAGAGCTAAGACTGTCATAGATGATCATTACACAATGTTGACTGCATGCATTTTTTGTGTAAAGTAGGATTTATTGGAATGTCAAAGGTCTGTGGCTCTAGCAACTCCAAGTTCATTTCTCTTCTAAGGAGAGTCTAAACCAAATGATGATGCTGGAACCTTGTGGAATATGAGACTCAATGGAGAGAAAGGAGAATTGCATTGATTATTTATGGGCTACTATGAGTCCTGTGGACTTTTTTTTCCTGTGGAGTAGACAAAGGTTACTCTGTACCTGGTACCTTTATTATTAAACTGAATACTGTATAGAATTTGTGGAACTTTTAAAAATAACTTCTGTGAAAAACCTAAACAATCTATATTTTGAGATTTCCTAGAGAAAACTAGATAGAGGAATAATGAGCCAGAGAGAGAAAAGTCAATGCTATTTTAGGGCCACCCCCAAGATTAGACCTGATCCCTGAATCTGATGATTCTGAGCCACAGGTTATTTGTTTATTATTTTTTTGGAATAACCAATGCATTTTTAAGTTTCCAGGAGATGAATTGGGGTAGGGGGAGTAGTGATTGGTGCTTTAAACGTTAACCACGGTGATGTATGTAAAATGTTACAAATTCAAAAACTCTCATCCTTTGAAATTCTATCCAGTTTATACATATGTATATGTAAATGTATGTGTACATATATGTGTATGTGTATGCACACATACTTACACATGTATACATATCATACCCGTCGTATATATATCCAGTTTTATATATGTGTATATATGTGTGTGTGTAAACATACACACACATATACATGTATACATATATTATATATACCATCATGAACCATTATCTCAACAGTTATTTCCACTTGGCCTCACCCAAAAGGACAGGAAAAATAGCGAATGTTGGTCTAGCAGATTGCTGAGGAGACTTGAACTTATGAAGATGTGCCACTTAACTGCCCATAGATTGACTCTTGTTAGGCAAATAAGACTATTGAACATGAATGGAAACTATAGGGAGAATAGTTATCAATATAAGGAAGAATGTCCTAATGATTAAAACTGTAGAGAAATGGAATAAGTTACCTCATGAAGTGAGTGTTTCATCACTAGAGATATTAAAAAAGAGGCTACATAAACACCTCTCCAGGATGTTGTCATGGTCCTCACATTACGGTCTGTAGACCCCTAGGTCCTCTTTTATGATCTATTGTGAATCACTGTGAAACCCAATCCAACCTCTATTCATCTGTGTTTTTTAACAAATTGCCCACTTGGGGGCAGCTAGGTGGAACAGTGGATAAAGCACTGGCCCTGGATTCAGGAGGACCTGAGTTCAAATCCGGCCTCAGACCCTTGACACTTACTAGATGTGTGACCCTAGGCAAGTCACTTAACCCTCATTGCCCCTCAAAAATCAAACAAACAAAAAACAAATAAAAACTCCAAAAAAAAAATTGCCCACTTACTCTCAAATAGGCTCACCAGATAAAAACAAAACTAAAAAAAATAGATGACAAAATAAATTAAAGAATCCTGCACATACCATGACACATCTTCTTTTAAAATTTGAAAAAAATTGTTTAAATTTTAATTTATGTAATAAAACAAGCAATTCCATAAGAGTATAATAAAGAAGATGATTGCACATGAAACTGCAAATCAATTATGTACAACTTTCTAGTCCTTTAAAATATGTAATAAAATTATCATGTAAATTTCTTTTTTTTCTTCCCTCCCTCCTCCCCACCCTAGAGGTGGCTAAAATTAGACACAAATATGTGCATATATATATATATTACATATATGTAAAATTATTTTACATATACTTCTATTTATCAGTACTTTCTCTGGATGCAGAGAGCGTCTTTCTTCATTAATTTAGGTTTTTATGATAGTAAAAGTCATTATTAAAACAATATTGCTGTTACATGACACATCTTTTTTAAAAAAGTTATTAAGTTGTTAAATGCCAGTTATGGACAATCAATCCTACAATGGAGTTATACCTGTGAAGTAATTATGGGCCAGGTTATTATCCACAATAGGGACTATTGGAAATTATGTTCAGGGAAGCTCAGGATCATTTGTGGTTGGGACAATGAAGGGAAGAGAATTCATATTTCCTTATCCCAAAATGTAGGGTTCAGCTGTGCATGCAATTTATGGATGATTTCTGCTGCCCATTGAAAGTCTGGTTCAAGTAACATAGCTAGTAAGCGGTACCATCATGGAGCAAAAAAGGACAAGACAAACAACCCTGCTTGCCCGTTGTTACTTTTACCTGCATTGATTTCTAGCTTGATTTCTGATCCTTTATACTGTGGCAGCCAAAAGCTATATGTGAAGGTACAAGGTGAGGATCTATGATTTCTTTGGGATGGGCATTGCCCCACCCCCAAGCCCTGCTGCTAGCTAGACTATGGGAGAGAAGTGTCATAGGGAGAAGTGCTCTAGCCAAGAGTAATACTACTAGATAGGGTCAGGGGTAGGATTTGAACCAGATCTGTGAGCTTAAAACTCTGACCACGGCAAAAATCTGACCTCAAGCAAAAATCTGCAAAGAATTGCAATCATTCATTAATATTTAATGATATAGTTTAAAATCATATAAGCATCATTAAAATAACAAGTAATCGTTTCCCCCTGGCTAACTGAATTTATACAATCCCCTGTCCTGACCCTGACCCTCAACCCCTCTTTTCTTCATTATTTTTGTTGAAATGGGTCAGTTATCATGTCTTCCTAGTATCTCTAAAGCTTGATAGGTGTCACAAAAGTTTTCTTCTGAAGGGGCTGAAAAAGCTTCTTCTGAATCTAGAAGAGCTTCTTGGTTATGGAATGGCCAGGGGTATGTCTTCATCACAGGGTTCATGTCCAGGACTGGGCTATAGCCTAAAGTGTAAAATAGTAAAAACTTAGCATGAAGTTCTTAACATGCATAAGATCCATTACCTTTTCTCTAGAATCCCCCCACCTCCCACTCCAAGTTAATTCCTCTAAACCAATATATAAATCATCCACAAGTTCCAGCTCTTGAAAGGTCAGGTCCCATGCCACCAGCAATACTCTTAGATCAGGCAGATAATATATAATCTAGAAGGAAATACAAATATAACTTTGTTTTTGGAGAAAGCAACATGATTGAGTAGGCCCAGAGGGCGAAGTGAAGTTTTATTTCAATGATTGGTATGGATCACAGGTTTAGAGTTACAAGGGGACTTAGTGGTCGTCTAGTCCTATTGCCTTATCTGCAATGAGGAAACTGAGGCCCAGAGAGGTCACACAGGTAGTAAGTAGGTGGAGCTGGGACTCTTAACTCATGCCCTTTGACAACAAATTTGCTTTGCACTAAAAATGCTACCTCTGTTATTCTTCTCCCATGGCACTTAGCATAGTCTCCATTGTAGAGTTTTTAGTTCCTTTTATCCTTCGCCATTAAACTGCAAATTCCTTAAGAACAGAAACTTCCCTATTCACATTCACATCTCCATAGTGTTGCCCAGAATAGGAATTTGATGAATGCTTGGTGAACACATGACCATATTGAACTACTGAAATTGTTCACAAAATGTTTGCAAGCAAAGGCATCTGCAGGGGGTCAGCTAGGTGGCACAGTGAATAGAGCACTGGCCCTGGATTCAGGAGGATCTGAGTTCAAATCTGGCCTCAGATACTTAACACTTACTAGCTGTGTGACTCTAGGCAAGTCACTTAACCCCAATTGCCTCACCAAAAAAAAAAAAAAAGGCATCTGCAGGCAAGCTATGTGTGACAGTGCTTCAGAAATTGTTCAGTTCTTTATATTAGCTTGCTTCTCAGGTGGGTTGAATATACTGCCCTCCTCTCTAACACCCTCCAGTCTTATACATTCTCTTAATTTGCTTAGTCACTCACTCATTCATTCATTCATTCATTCATTCATTCATTCATTCATTCATTCATTCATAGATAGTATAAAACTTAACTTGAGCCCAACCTGGATCAAAATAGCGGCAATTACAGATAAGTAGGATTTGACGAAGGTTTTCTGTATGTGCTTGAGCATCAGGAATTTAGCCTCCTGGATACAAGAACTTACAGGTGCAAGAACTCCTTTGGACTCCCAGATGTGCTGATTTTCATATCCTGTTGCTCCATGAAGCCTGAGGACCAACAACAAGAGGTGGGGTTATGTATGTATGTATGTATGCATTCATGCATGTATATTTGTTTTGGCTCCAGAACTCACTATAGTCCCTTGCATGAAATAGGTGCTTAAAAGATTGTATTGATCAAGCAGTCAAGGACCAAATCCCTCTAAAGAGGTGACTAAGGGATGTGACTAAGAGACAGCAGAGATCCTTTGGGGCATTTAACCTTTTTATTCCCATATAATGATCTTCAGAAAACCAACTGTGGAAATGTGGTGATCTTCGTGCTGGCAAGAGCATCACATTGCATCTCTTCACATATCTTATGGACTTCTCCACACATGACATTTTTCCATCTCTGTTCACATAATATTCCTTCCATTTATCATACCTCTGCCTTTGTTTTTTTGGGGGGGGGAGGGGCGATGAGGGTTAAGTGACTTGCCCAGGGTCATACAGCTATTAAGTGTCAAGTGTCTGAGGCCAAATTTGAACTCAAGTCCTCCTGAATCCAGGTCTGGTGATTTATCCACTGTGCCACCTAGCTGCCCCCATACCTCTGCTTTTGTACACACTATTATTCTTCATGCATGGAATGTACTTCTTTCCCATTACTCTTAGAATTCCTGGCTTCCTTTAAAGCTCAGGCAAAGTTGTAGCTCTTATACAAAACCTTTCTGATCAGCCCATCTTCTAGTAAAACCCCTATAAAATTATGTTTTGATGGAGAGCATGGAGTTGGGGATAGAGAACTGGTCTTTATTCTGGGAAGACCTGAATTCTCTTTTATATCCACTTTTACATGAACATGTTGTATTCTTCAATAGAAAGTAAACTCTCAGGGGCAGCTAGGTGGCATAGTGGATAAAGCATCGGCCCTAGATTCAGGAGGACCTGAATTAAAATTCAGCCTCAGACACTTGACACATACTGGTTGTTTGATTTTGGGCAAGTCACTTAATCCTCATTGCCCTGAAAAAAAAAAGGTAAAAGGTAGAAAGGAAACTCCTTCAAGGCAGAGGATGTTTCATTTTTGCCCAAATATCCCCAATGCATAGCATAATCCTAGTACACCCTTACTAAATGCTTGATAATTGACTGAATGATGCAAACTTGCTCTTAAAGATAGATTTTTATTTCCTCTAGGAAATTCTATTCTCAAAATGTAGATGTATCTCCCTTAATGACATCTTTTTGTTTGTTTGTTTTTGGTTTTTTTGCAGGCAATGAGGGTTAAGTGACTTGCCCAGGGTCACACAGCTAGTAAGTGTCAAGTGTCTGAGGCTGGATTTGAACTCAGGTACTCCTGAATCCAGGGCCAGTGCTTTAACCACTGTGCCATCTAGCTGCCCCCAATGACATCTTTTACATTCTGCTTTGTATATGTGGGAAGGGTTTAGGGCACCAAAAACACACATGATCTGCTTCACCACTTTTCCTAGAGCCAACCCTACTTTTTGGTTATTTTCAGAGAGAAAGTTTTTTGCTCACAGCGGATCTCAGCGGCTGATGCTGCTTTTGACATCAGTGTTTCATCTTCATTGTCTGAGCACTCCTCCATCTAGAAAATACATATAAATACTCTAAATTCAATTTTCCTGGATATAAAAGTCACTGGCTATTTTATTAGGGCAGCAGACAAAAAGAAGTGACCCCTTTTGAAGTGACCTACAACATCCTGTAATATCTTTGATTGATTCAAGGAGGAATATAAACCATGTTGGCAATCAGTTCTGATTGACTGATTCAAGAAAGAATTGTTCTTACTTTTTTTTTTTTTTTGCAGGGCAATGAGGGTTAACTGACTTGCTCAGGTTCACACAGCTAGTAAGTGTCAAGTGTCTGAGGCCAGATTTGAACTCAGGTCTTCCTGAATCCAGGGCTGGTTCTTTATCCACTTCGCCACCTAGCTGTCCCTGAAGTGTTCTTATTAACAAAAGTAATTACTTTTAAGTGGGGTGAGATAATTGATGGAGCCCTTATGAGTCCATCCTTTAAAAAAAATTCTATATCATCACATACTTGTTTACCATTTGGCCCAGACTTCTGCTATGCATCAAAAATAATATGGATATGGAAATGTTTTGCATGACAACACATATATAACTTATATTGAATTGCTTGCCTTCTTGAAGGTGGGGCGTGGGAGGGAGGAAGGGAGAGAATTTGTAACACAAAGTTGTAAAAATGCATATTAAAAATTGTTTTTACAGGGGCAGCTAGGTGGTGCAGTGGATAAAGCATTGGCCCTGGATTCAGGAAGACCTGAGTTCAAATATGACCTCAGATACTTGACACTTACTAGCTGTGTGATCCTGGGCAAGTCATTTAACCCTCATTGCCCTACAAAAAACCCCTAAAAAACAAAAGACAAAATAAAAATTGTTTTTACATGAACAATAAGAGTCCATCAACCAATCAGTCAATAAGCATTTATTAATCACCTACTATATACCAGACAATGTAATGTGAGAATTGGAATGACACCCCCTGCTGGTAGAGATATTTCAGAGAAACTCAACCATGAGGAGAAAGCATGTGATTTAGAAAGCATGTGACTTTAGCATCCTGAAGTGGCCTTTTCTGGGGTTTCGAAGGTCAGTTCGGCATCAGGAAGTGATGTTTGCTCATGGGTCCTGTCAATCAGAGCTACCAGCCAATTAGCTTGGAGGTGTGTGTGTGTGTGTGTGTGTGTGTGTGTGTGTGTGTGTGTATGGCCCGGTTTCCTGTTTCACAAGAGGCTTCTTGGAGAAGCCCCAGGAGAAGAGCTTTTTGGGTTGGAGACTTCAGCAGGGGAGCAAGAGACAGGCAGGATAGGGAGAGCAAGCAAATTTCATACCTGATTCATGTGTTTCTTTTTACTTACCCCTAATATACTTTTTTTTTTTTTTGTGAGGCAATTGGGGTTAAGTGACTTGCCCAGAGTCACACAGCTAGTAAGTGTTAAGTGTTTGAGGTCAGATTTGAACTCAGGTCCTCCTGAATCCAGGGCCGGTGCTCTATCCACTGCGCCACCTAGCTGCCCCACCCCTAATATACTTTAATAAATATTTAATGCCCAAAGATTGGTGCTATACATTTTCTAATTTAAGGTGACCACTCATTAGATTTTAGACATCAGAGCTAGAATTTTAGGTCCTTACAGTAAACTCTTGAGGAGAGTAAGTATGTTTTATCCTTCTTTGTTACCTCTCCCCCCAAAAAAGAAAAAAACAACACTCTGCATGTTTTGACACAGAGTAATTAAACATTAGCGTAATAAATACTTTTTTGGTGTTTGATGCTAACAGCAAGTAGTAGCTCTAAACAATTCAAGTTTCTGGTAGTTACTTAATCTTCTATGATACTGTTTTCTTTTAGTTTCAAAATGTTAATGAACTAAAAGATAAATAGCAATAGATGATGATCAAATGATTTCCTAAATGGGTTACTCATTTGCATTTAGTAGAGTTTCATGATATTTATGCAAAATTATTGCTGAATCAAATAAGGATAATTCTACCATTCCCCATGTCTCCTCTCCCCCAACCTCATGAGTTAAACCAAGCTTACTCACCAGGAGGTTGTAAACTTTACCATAAAATTGGGGGAAGTTGATTTCTTCTTCAGGTTGAAGATTCATCAGGAATTCCCTAAGTGGTTCTGATCGGAGAAATGAAGAACAATCCCTAAGCACAATTCTGGAACTCTGAAAGAAGTGGAGTTATTGTGTTAGGGAATTCAAGCATCTCATGGCTACAAGCAGTATGATGTACGGTAGGGCAACTATTGTCATAGCTATTGAATCAACAAACATTTATTTATTAAGCCTTTACTATGTACTAGGCACAGTGCTAAATCTTGGGGCGTGTAAAGAAATGCTGCACCATCCTCATCATCCCTGCCCTTAAGGAACTTATATCCAGATGCAATTCATTCTATCTGCCATACATACAGCTACCAAAGGGATATTCTTAGTTTTTTTTTTTAATTTTATTTTCCCCCAAGTACATGTAAAAACTACTTTTTTTTTTTTTTTTTTTGCGGGGCAATGGGAGTTAAATGACTTGCCCAGGGTCACACAGCTAGTAAGTGTCAAGTGTCTGAGGCCGGATTTGAACTCAGGTACTCCTGAATCCAGGGCTGGTGCTTAATCCACTGCGCCCTAGCTGCCCTCCAAAAACAATTGTTAACATTCTTTTTTTTGTTAAGTTTTGAATTCCCAATTTATCCTTCCCTCTCTCTCCTCCCCATATCCCTGAGATGATGAGTAATCTGATATAGGTTATACATGTACAATCATGTAAAACATTTCAAACTAGAAAGGAAGAAAGAAAGAAAGAAAGAAGAAAAAGAAAAAATTAAGGAAGGAAAGGAAGGAAAAGGGATAAAGAAAGGAAGAAAGAAAGAAAAATAGTATGTTTTTATCAGTTCTTTCTTAGGAGGCACATAATATATTTCACCATGAGTCCTTTGGGATTTTCTTGGAGCATTGTATTCCTGAGAATGGCTAAGTCATTCACAATGTTCATTGTACAATATTGTTATTACTGTGTACAAAGGGATATTCTTTTTTTATGGGGCAATCAGTTCTGATTCACTGATTCAATCAAGAAGTATTCTTACTTTTTTTTTTTTTTGCGGGGCAATGAGGGTTAAGCTACTTGTGCAGGGTCACACAGCTAGTAAGTGTCAAGTGTTTGAGGCTGAATTTGAACTCAGGTCCTCCTGAATCCAGGGCCAGTGCTTTATCCACTGCACTAACTAGCTGCCTCCAGGATATTCTTTTCTTTCTTTCTTTCTTTCTTTTTTTTGTTTTACTTTTTTTTTTCTGAGGCAATCGGGGTTAAGTGACTTGCCCCGGGTCACACAGCTAGTAAGTGTTAAGTGTTGGCTCCAGGATATTCTTAAAGTATAGCTCTGACCACAATTTTGCCTTGCTCAAAATGTTCTAAGGGTTTCCTATTGCCTAGAGGGCAAAATACAAATATTTTTAGTTAGCTATTAAATTCCTTCACTATTTATCTCCAGAGGATTTTTTTCTGGGTTTATGAATTATTCCCCTTCACACTGCTATGTTCTAGTCAACAGAGGACATTCCATTTCTTGTCTCTCTACTTTTGCAGTGTTTCCCCTATGCCTAAAATACATGTAATTCTCAAATCTACCTCTTAGAATCTCCAGATCTTTTCATAGCTAGGTTCTTAGACATTTACTGATCCTAACATGTCCGCCCCTCTCTCCCACAAATTACTTCATAGGCATTTACGTGTCCTGATATGTGTTCATTTAATTTTCCCCAAGTAAAATGTAAGCTTCTTAAAGGTAAGTGCTATTTAGTTCTTGCTTTTCCATGCCAAGTGCCTAGCACATAGTTGGTGATGCTTATTAATTAATTGGGAGGAGAAATACTTGAAATCAGGAGAGACCTAGTTTTGACTTGTGGATCAAAAAATCTTTAATGGCTCACAATTGCCTTCAGAATGAAATGCAAAATCCTGTCTAGCATTTTTCATTTCAGTCATTTCTGACTCTCTGTGATTCCATTTGGGGTTTTCTTGGCAAAGATACTGAAGTGGTTTGACATTTCCTTCTCTAGCTCATATTGCAGATGAGGAAACTGAGGCAAACAGGGTTAAGTGACTTGTCCAGGGTCACACAGCTATTAAGTGACTATGGTCAGATTTGAACTCAAGAAGACCCTTCTTGACTTCAGGCCCAGCACTCTGTGCACTATGGTGCCACCTAGCTGCCCATTTAAAGCCCTAGTCCATAGTATGATTTTTACCCATCTTTCCCTTCATTCTCTCTTTATTGGCCAAATTGGCCATACATGACCATCCTATCTCCTACCTCTATGACTTTGCTCAGGTGCTCTCTCACATCTAGAGTGTAATCCTTCCTTATTTCCACTTCAGTTAATCCCTAGTTTCCTTCTAAACACAATTTATCTGCGAGATCTCTCAGAATTCTCCATAGCTATTAGAGTTCTCTCCCTCTTGATGCTATTTTGCATACTTTTGCATCTATTTTGTATTTAGTTATCTATTTATGTTTTCTTTTCTTTCTTTCTTTCTTTCTTTCTTTCTTTCTTTCTTTCTTTCTTTCTTTCTTTCTTTCTTTCTTTCTTTCTTTCTTTCTTTCTTTCTTTCTTTCTTTCTTTTTTGCAGGGCAATGAGGGTTAAATGACTTGCCCAGGGTCACATAGCTAGTAAGTGTCAAATGTCTGAGTTCTGATTTGGAATCAGGTCCTCTTGAATTCAGGGCCGGTGCTTTATCCACTGCGCCACCTAGCTGCCCCCTCTATTTATATTTTCTATTTAAACATCAGAATATAAATTCTTGGAGGTTAGGGACTCTTTTATTTTCATCTTTGAATGCTCAGGACTTGGCAAAGAGTCTGGCATATACTAGGTCTTTAATAACTTCTCTTTGAATTGGATTGAATTAACAGAGACATTTCAGGGCCTTTGCAGCAGAAGTTATTATACTCCTCCTCCTCCAAAAAAAAAAAAAAAAAGGCCTGGTCCTGAATCACTGATTCTGGCTATCCCACTTCCAACAATACCTAGTTGTTCTTACTTTGACGACTCGGGGGTCATTGTCTTGAAGAAGGATCAGAAGGGAACCCAAACTTTTCTCTACTTGATCCACAAACACAGGTTTTTTATTGATGAAACAGAGAAGGTGACCATAAAGAGTGACTGCAGCCAGGCGGATAGTGGTTATCTCCTATGGGAACAAAAAGGATCAAAGACAACAATTAGAAGTGAAAACTGTCTCCACTTGTATGACAATCAGGAAGTGTGATCCCTATGGAATAAAGAGGACTTAGCCTCATTGTATCCCAAAGTGGAGAAACTTAGTTTCTTGCTACTTGGGGCAAATGTCCAGTACATTTACATTTTTGGATTGTAATCCTGAGTTTGGGGTCCTGCATCATACTTGGTTCTGCAATCCCAGTGTCTAGCACAGGCCTGTACACATAAAACATACTTAATAAGTGTTTGTTAAATTGAACTGAATCGAACTGACCATAGTTAATTGCTTTTTGAAGGGAGGGGAGAAAGCATGGCTTTACTGATAGAGAGTTATTGGAGAAAGGAAGATCTGGATTCAGTTCCTACCACTGACATATGATGGTTGTGTGACCCTTGACCTCCCAGTATTATAAAAACTGTCTGCAAGATGAGTTGAAGAGCAAGTGCAGATCTACACTGGTAAGGTGATTTGCCGTATTGTCAATTTTGTATACCAATGAAATCTTAGTTCTAGTCAAATTAAATAATAACTTTTTTTTTTTTTGGAAGGACATCTTCTTAAGAGCCTGTGATAGGGGCAGCTAGGTGCCACAGTGAATAAAGCACTGGCTCTGGATTTAGGAGGACCTGAGTTCAAATCCTGCCTCAGACACTTGACACTTACTAGCTGTGTGATCCTGGGCAAGTTATTTAACCCTCATTGCCCTGTAAAAAACCCAAAAAACCCCCCCAAACCTAAAAAAAACCCAAAACACCCCCCAAAAAACAAAACAAAACAAAAGGAGAGCCTGTGATAGATAGGATAACCCTGTGAGTTAAAATATCAAGTCCAAATTCTTCTGCTTGCCATTGAAGGCCCCTCATCAATTTATTGCTCCCCAGGAAAACTTCCCAGATATCTCTAGTGGAGCAGTATCCACTTGGGCCATCACCTCTACTTTCTTTCCAGTCAGAAAACTGTGTTCTGCCCTTGGAACCTCCTGGCCTTTTATAGGCCAGATTAGACCTTTTCTTGCTTGGTGTCAAGCCTCCACGGCACTTCTCAGACATCTCCTGACCTTGCCATCATATGTGTGGCACACACCCCCTACCTTAAATTTCCAGTTCCACTTTATATGTTATCTTCCTTCATTAAGATCCTGGTGAACAGATACTGTCTAGCATGAATGTTATTTGTACGTTCAGCACTTAGCACAGTGCCTTGCACGTTGTTCAGTTGTTTCAGTCATGCCTGACTCTTCATGACCCCATTTGGAGCTTTCTTGACAAAAATACTGCAGTGGTTTCCTATTTCCTTCACCGGTTCCTTTTACAGATGAGAAAACTGAGGCAAACAGGGTTAAATGACTTGCCCAGAGCCCCAAGCTAGTAAGGTTTGAGGCCAAATTTGAACTCAGGAAAGATGTGTCTTCCTGACTCCAGGCTCAGCATTTTATTCCATTGATCCACCTGGCTGCCTCACCTGGCACAAAGTAAGTATCTATCTATCTATCTATCTATCTATCTATCTATCTATCTATCTATCTATCTATCTATCTATCTATCTATCTATCTATCTATCCTATCTTTTCTCTGTCTGTCTGATCTATCTAATCTTTATTAATCACATCACCTGCCAATAATAATAGGGACTGTAGTCAAAAGATTTCCTTGGGGAATGACATGGGGCTTAGGATAAATCAGAATACGTTTCTCCTGTGAGAAGCAAAACCAAAGATGACCAGACATATGGAGAAATTAAGGGACTACTGAAGTTTAGATTGACCAACTAGATATCTAGACAGACACACCTAAGAAGTAAAGAGTCAATTAGGTGTGGCTACTACCTGACTAGAGCTAGAAGACAGAGAAAACCATAAAGGTCAGGACCATCATTTCAAAAATAATCCCCCCTGACTTCTCAGGAATATGACAAGCATCCATGCTTTCCCCACCACACCCCAAAAAGGAACTTTCCATTTTCAGGTGGTCACCCCATCTATCCTCTATAAAATATTTTGCCTTCCTTCTGTTTTGGAAGGAGGATATTTCTAAGCCCTCCTTCCCAGGGGTGAAGTCAACAAGGACCCCTTCTTACTTCTTTGGCATCAAAGCATCCATTGTTTTTCTGGTGTACAATGAACATGAAATATGATTGACTGACCAATACTACATGTGCTACTGAGGGATAAAGGAATATTAAAACTGAATTGACATTTACTCATAAAACATCATCATAATTATCATTATCATCTTCATCTTCATCATTCTGAACACTGGGTCTCCCTATATTACTCAGCCTGGACAAACAGCAGCCATTCACAACCCAATCTCAATACTGATCAGCACAAAAGCTTTAACTTGCTCCATATTTTTCAGAACTGGACTCTTGCTTAGGAAGCATCCATCCTCTGTATTTTCATTGGATTTAATAAGGAACCTGATTGGATTAGCCTACTGTACCTCAGGGGTGGCTAGGTGGTACGATAGAACATTGGGCTTAGAATTAGAAAGACATCCTCATGAGTTCAAATCTGGCCTCAGATACTTACTGGCTGTGTGATCCTGGGCAAGTCATTTAAGCCTGTTTACCTCAGTTTACTTATCTGTAAAACAAGCTGGAGAAGGAAATGGCAAACCATTCCAGTATTTTTTTTGCCAAGAAAGCTTCAAATGGGGTCATGAAGAGTCAGACAAAACTGAACCAGCTCAACAACTGGCCCTCAGAACTCTTGAACTCAAGATATCTACCAGATTCATCCTTCCCTTTCCCCTCTCCTCCAGCAGGGATTATAGGGATTTAATCCCTTGCCTAGCCACTTGCAATATTATAATGAATCACAAATGTTGTTTATTCAAGGTGATTCTGACAGGTTCTTAGTGTAACAACAGTATTATAAATAAAGTGCTATAATTAAGCTAGGGGGCAGACAGCTAAAGTAGACTACCTCGGGGAATGTGATTTTTTAAAATCAAATCTCAAAATCATTGAACCACAATTTACAAAGGATAACCATTAATAATTACTGTTTGGATAAGAAGGCAGGTCTTCCTCCTTCACTGTAAACTTACATCTCGCAATAATGCTCTGATCTGGAGAACTAACTGTAGAACAGTATACAGCTTCAGAGTCTTCAGGAAGGGGACAAATTTTCCAAGCACAATTAGGGTTTCTTCAATAACTTTCGGGTCGCAGGCCTGGCACAGAGCTTCTGTGAGCACCTTAAAAATGATCTTCTTACGTTTGGGTGTCTATAAAAAAATGGGATTCAAATTCATCCCAATGGCACAGAATTTTCTATAATCTCTCCTTTGAGATTTTAGAGTCTATAACCAAAATCCCACTATTGAGATGGAGACTTGAACTCATGTCCTCCTATACTTTTGTAAAACAAAACCAAAACAAACCAAAACAAACAAACAAACAAACAAAACAACCACAGATCCTCCCCAAACAGAAAGGAGTATCAGAGTAGCAATCTGTGTTGTTGTTGTTGTTAACAGGGCATGGAAAACCACATGCATTTCTCTACCTGAGAGCAGAAACACAGAGGAGAACAGAGGATAATTATCCAGTAAGGTGAAAGGTACAGTAATTTTTGTTTTGTTTTGTTTTGTTTTGTTTTATGGAGGTACCTGGGGTTAAGTGATTGGCGTAGGGTCACATAACCAACAAGTGTCTGAGGCCGGATTTGAACTCAGATGCTATTGACTTCAGTACAGTAACTTTGAAAGAAAGTGAACATGTTATTTTAGAATTCAAAATCGTTAGGGAAAGGAATACTGGGTATATTCAGACAAGTAGCCTAGTACAGTAGACTCTGAGTTCTTTGAGGGTAGGGAATGTTTAGTGTTTTAATGTTTTTGTATTCCAAGCTTCCAGCATAACCCCTTGCAAACAGTGGACGTTTAATAAATATTTTTTTGAGTTGCTTCGAAAGTGGATTTCAAACGCCTTAGAAAATTATAGGCATGACCCCATAATGAGTCATTAAAATGGAAAAATTAAAGTAAATCAATTTAATCTCAACTAAACTAAACTCAGGAGGGCTTAAAGGATCACAAAAGCAAACAACAAGATAAATGATCCTGGTGGCAAAAAAGGAGACATGAATGAATGAATGAATGAATGAATGAAGCACGAATGTGCACAGTACTATGCTAAAGAAGATATCTGAAGAAAGATGACCAAGGTACTCTCCAATGTACTCAGAATTTAAAAAAAAATGGAAGGAAAGCAACACAAACAAGGTAATAGCATTTAGAGCTGAAAGAGACCTTAGAAATCTTGTCATTTTACAGATTAAAACCTGAGGCCCTGAAATATGAAACAAATTTCCTAAGGTCACATGGCAGAATCAGAATTTGAGCGTAGACCCTCTGACTACAAATAATACATATTTGGTCAATGACAACACAAGAATTAGAACTTAGGTCTCTTGAACCAGATTGCTCCTTCCCCCACACCACTAGACCTCTCATTAATGGTGTGGGCTGGAATTTGGGGTCCAATTGATCATGAGTCATCCCAAAAGAATTATAAGACTCAGTGACTCAGTTTCCCAAGTTTTATTGCAATACTGTGGGTGACCACAGGGAGAGAACCAGAATATTGGAAAGGTATCTCTTGAATAGTGAAAGAAAAGACAGTTATATTTATAAATTGATTATTAGTCTCATTATAATAATCACTACCTTGGGGAGGTATAAGGGAGGGCCTGTCTTACTCATTATAGTATTCTCCACCTAGGGGTGTTTCTGGGGAGGGCTTATCCTAATTTGGAGTTCCTGGGGTCCTAAGCCAACCCCTGAGGCAGGTACCTTTTTCAATGGAGGTATGTTTTGGGGGTTTACACATCATAAGGTGAATCTGGGGACAAATTTGGCCTTTTCTGTACATGTCTCTTTCTGATTCCCATGGCTAGTTTCAAAATATAATCATTTTTCATTAGAATTTCTATAGGTTGTCTTTTTCCTTTATTGTTATTTTGACCTGACCCCTTCTGGTCCGTTATGGATGTTGGTCACTATGGTTATGAGAACCTAACATAAGTTATCCATTAACTGGGATCTGACTCCCTTTTGGAGCTAATATCTGAATTAGAGCTTGGGCCTCAGGTTTTTCTATTAACCCCTTTTTGCCTCCTACATCAATTAAGAACCAAGCGAATCTATGTAGACTCACCTCCTTGGGTAACCCAACAAGAGCATTCCCTAATGCTCTCACTGCAAGGAATCCAATAACAGGATTGATGTCTTTGGTTCTTTCTATTTCTAATTTCAGGGCTATGTTCATTGAGTTTTTCTCCAGTGCCCCCATCTCCTGGCAACCTAAAAGCTACAGAAGACAAAATATGAACATTCTGTAGTGCACCAATTAATTGTCACAGATTCTTCCTCCCCATCCCATCCCTACCTCTTAAAATCTCCCTACAAAGTTCTGTTCAAGTGACCCCCTTCTAAGTAAAGTTTTTCCTGATCCCTCACCCACCCAGTTGCTAGTGACTTCACTGAAAAATTACCCTGCACTTATTTTGTATCTTAACCTGTATAAACCTATTTACATATGTATTATCTCTCCTGATAGAGAATCAGCATCTTGAGGGCAGAGGCTGTTTTATTTTTGTCTTTGTATCCTCAGGGCCCAACACAGTGCCTGGAACAAACTAGGCATTTAATAAATTCTTGTCGATGAACTGATTTCCAAATTTTTCCTCTCCCTGGCTTAACCTTACCTCTGAAAACAGGGCAGTGCAGACCATTCTGTATTCATGTTCAACTGACTTAAGGAAAGGCAAAAGACTGTGTAGAACATTGTGATTTAAGATCTCAGGGAATTGAACCAAAGATCTGTAAGGAAGAAGGACAATAGAAAATGAAATATTTTGGGGTAACATGCCTCTGAGAAGTTCTTAAAATCCTTCCCTTCTGCCTCAGGACTTTGGCAGAATTTCCTTTTGATCCTTTCCTCTACACAAGCTTTCTTTCTTTGTTTTCTTCTTCTTCTTCTTCTTCTTCTTCTTCTTCTTCTTCTTCTTCTTCTTCTTCTTCTTCTTCTTCTTCTCCTTCTTCTTCTTCTTCTTCTTCTCCTTCTTCTTCTTCATCTAATCTTCAGGATTATTTGTCTTTTACCATTTTAAAGTTCACTTGCTAAAAATCATGCCCTTGGGTAATGATATTAACATATTAATAAGATTTGCAGTGTCACCAGCATTGGTATGGAGAATATATCTCTGAAAATCAGATTTGCTAGGTAAATGTCAGAGGGCAAAAGCCTAGAGAACTTGCCCAAACAAAAGTCTCCTTTCAATGTCAGAACAAAACCACCCCCAGAATATTCTTTAACATCTGTTAAGCTGTGGACAAATGTGAAGCTATTTAAAGTGCTTCGAGACATCACTCAAAATAGAAAAAGATGTATTTATATAAAAATATTTATAGCAGCTCTTTTTGTGGTGGCTAAGAATTGGAAATCAAAGGAATGCCCATCAATTGGGGAATGGCTAAACAAACTGTGGTATATGATGGTGATGGAATATTATTGTGCTATAAGAAATGATAAGCAGAATGATTTCAGAAAGGCCTGGAAAGACTTGTATGAACTGATGTATATTGAAGTGAGCAAAACCAGGAGAACATTGTGCACAGTGACAGCAATATTGTCTGATGAGGAACTGTGAATGATTTAACTATTCTCAGCAATACAATGATCCAATACAATCCCAAAGGACTAAAGATGAAGCATACTATCCACTTCCAAAGAAAGAACTGATATTGATTGAATACAGCCTTCTGAAGCATGCTATTTTTCACTTTCATTCACTTTTTTCTTTTGAGTTCTTATACAAAATAACTAATATGGTAATGTTTTACATAACTGCACATGTATAACTTATATGTGATAGCTTATAGTCTCAGGGAGGGAAAGGAGGGAAGGATAGAATTTGGAACTCAAAACTTTAAGTATAAATGTTTATTAGAGTACTTTGACAAGTTTAAAATTAAAAGGAGAAAAATAGATTCACGTTCCTTCCCCACACCCTGTACAAACTAGTGGAAAGATTAATTAGGTTGTGAATCTGAACAAACAGCTTTAGTAGCTGCCTATGGGAGCTAGTCTACAACCTAAAGGACCAAGACTCTAGAAGTGACCCCAAGGCCATGAGGATTAAAAAAGTTATGCCAACTGAACATACCCATAGTGCTTAGCATGGCTCTTCAGAGGGGAGGCTAGGGTTTCTTCTGGAGCAATGGCCACTGCCTATGTCAGGGAAGTCAGTTAGGTCATTTATTTATCAAGCACTTGCTATGCCAAGCACTGTGTTAAGTAGAAGGAAATCCCTGAAGGAAACAGACCAGATGATTCTGATCTTTCTTGGCACTGAAAAGTCCACCAGAGAGGTGCTCAGGTAATATTTGGACCTCTGTACATCTCTGTTTCCTATTAGGCTGGGTGAAGACAACTGAGGTCAAAGATTCTGGAATTCTTTAAAAGTAAACTTGAAGGTGGCTAGGTGGCACAGTGGATAAAGCACCGGCCCTGGATTCAGGAGGACCTGAGTTCAAATCCGGCCTCAGAAACTTGATACTTACTAGCTGTGTGACCCTGGGCAAGTCACTTAACCCTCATTGCCTGCAAAAAAAAGTGTTCTAGTCATCAATAGTTGGATTTTTTGGGGGGATGGGCAATGAAGGTTAAGTGACTTGCCCAGGGTCACATAGCTAGTAAGTGTCAAGTTTCTGAAGCTGGATTTGAACTCAGGTCCTCCTGAATCCAGGGTTGGTGCTTTATCTGCTGAGCCACCTAGCTGCTCCTGGAATATATATTTAAAAAAAAAGTAAACTTGGAAAACCAATGAACACAATGCCTACAACTAGTGGTATGCTCGTAAATACTTAACAACTGACTCTCCAAAAAATGCATGCTGTGCACACTTTTAAATTTAGTTTGCATTATTAACATTTTTTATCCATCATTTTACTAAGTTTAGATGATCAAAAAAGCCAATAAATCAAATTCTGATTTGTAGTGTTTTCTAGTTTCTGAGGTATAAATTCTCACACTGAAAATCTTATAATTAGTTCTTCTTTTCTAGTTGGAGTTGGCTCCAGCCTAATGACCTAAATGGAAAGAACAACAACAACAACAAAATGATTGAAAATGAATGTTTCAAAATTGCAAAGAAAAGTTTGGTTCCTAAGAAAATCTATCCCAAGACACTATCCTCCACTATTTTGTAGAAGTGGGGAGATCCATGAGTGTGGAACTTCTCATATATTGTCAGATTTTTTTCCTAATGTATTATCTTGTTTTGCTGATTTTTTTTCTCTTCTCTTTTTTTGTAAGAAAACATTCTTTGTTATATGGGATGGCTCTCTGGAAAAGGGAAGGGGAAGTGATACAGGGGGAAATGTGGATGATGTTAAAACAAAAGATATCAGTACAATTTGCTTGGGGCAGCTAGGTGGCACAGTGGATAGAGTACCAGCCCTGGAGTCAGGAGGACCTGAGTTCAAATCTGGCCTCAGACACTTGACACTTGCTAGCTGTGTGAACCTGAGCAAGTCACTTAACCCCAATTGCCTCACCAAAAAAAAAAAAAATAGTGAGCTTGGTTGTGAGCTGATTAGGGGGAAGGGTCCTTAGAATACCTGAGTCAAATACTAAGTTAAGTGGAAGGATTCAAGTTCTTAAGTTCAGCTAAGCCTCCTATCATCAGGCTCCTGGGACAAAGCAACCAGTTCTCCTGAGCTCTGTACCTGTAGGTATCTGCCATGCAGCTTGAGCCCTCCATGTGTGTCTTGGACTGTCTGAAGTCATTGATGACATATAATATACAGCATATCTATGGAACAGCAACCAGATTTCCTGCCCAAAGCAGTACCATGAAGCACAGCCTCCTTGTAGTCTTTAACATCCTGCTCTGAGACCTCACCCCCATTGGCAGAAGCAGAAACCAGGACCGGGAAGACAAAGGATAACAAAAGCCTTCGCTCACCCCAAGCTTGTGACCCCTGGCCACTCAATCAAAATTAACTCTTTAGGAGCATCCAAACTATCCTTTAAGGCCCTGCTCAGGACCCACATCCTCTGTGATGTTTTTCACAATTTAGCCTGCTTACACAGGCAACATTGTCCCTGGGACACCTAGCGCATCCCTAGTTCATCCCCCGCCCTTTAGGGCTTCGTGGATTCCTGGTTCTTACAAATGAGTGAGTCACAGGATGCTAGTATCTCAGCATGTCTTTCAGGCATCTATCCCACTCTATCCCAGTTTGTCCCTGAGCAGGAATCCCCTCGTCGACATTCCTGATAAGTAAGTGGTCCTCCAGATCCTGCTTGAAGACCACTACTTCCTTAGATTGTCTATTCCACCTCTGGGCTTCCATAATTAGTGGGAAGTTTTCTCTTACTTTGAGTTTACATGTGCCACCCTATCAATTCTACCCATTGCTCCTCTAGGGGTCCAAGGAGAACAAGTTAAAACCCTCTTCCACATAATAGATCTTCAGTATTTGAAGTAAGCTATTCATGGTTCCATAAAGTCTTCTCTCCTCCAGGTTAAATATCCTTGGTTCTTGTTTGTCATGATCTCCAGTTTCCTTACCAACCTGGCCACCTTCATTTGGATGCATTACATCATGCCAAAATTCTTCCTCAAATGTGGCATCCATTAATGAACACAATACTCTCTATATGGTTTGACCAGGGCAGAATACAGCATCACTAGAATAGCTCTCATCCTAGATGTTATGTATCTATTGATAAAACCTAGGATTGAGTTCAGACTAAGCATAACACAGCATAGCAAAGCACAGTGACTAGAGTTAGGAGGAAGGCTTGAGTTATAGTCCTGCCTTTAACATACATCAGTTGTGTGACCATGGTTCAGTGCCTTGGTCAACTCTTAGGGATCATAATTAGCACATTGAGTAATTATAATGATCAAGCATGGCCCCAAAGTGGAAAAGAGAAAATATAGCTCCTTCCCTTCTTTGGAGAGGTGGAAGACTATGGGTGTGAATCATTGCATATACTGTCAGATGGTTGATTTTTATATTTTTACAGAAATGCTTCTCCCCATCTCTTTGGTTTATTAAAATCTTTGTTATAAGGAATAGCCCCCCTAAGGAAGTGTGAGGGTGAGGGGAGGAATATAGTTGGAAATGAAGGGGTTACAAAACAGGAAATATTTATTTAAATAAATATTTATTAAGTATTCAAAACATTATACTTAATATTTAAACATTAAAAATACTATACATTCCAAGCTTCTAATTAATCTGCTTCAGTAGAAGAAATTTCAATATGGAAATTCCCCCATGCGCATTATATCACAGTTCTAGATCCATCCTATACCTCAAAGACTTTGGGTTTTTTTTGGCAAGTATGTCATGCTGTCAATTCACCCACTCCATATACTCCCCACCTCCCACCTCCCCTGCCATTTTTTCCCAAGATAGATGTAAAAACTTTTTAATAGAAGAACCAGATATTGTACTTTTCTTGTTCCTGTTACCGTATGGTCAGCTACATATTAGGTGCTTAATACATAGGAGATGATTGATTTTTACCTGCACAAATGGATCACTCCAATGTGTACAAACTGGGCATTCCGAAGGAATTTCCAAACTTGTGTATTTTCCATTTGAACCACAGCACTGTGGAATCCCTGGAGTTCCAGAAAGTTCTTAAATCCAGCTTCCATGGAGCTAGACAGTGAAGGAGAAATAAGGGTTGGCTCCACCATGTCTGTACGAAGAAGTCAGAAGGGATCCCCATGCCAATAGATGACATAAATCCATGTATGCAAATCATCACTTTCACCTTGACTCCTTGCTATGGGCTACCCGTCACTGATATTTCAGGAGATACCTGATGATCTAACCTACCTCCCTTATCTCTAGACTAGAATTTTACAGAGATTAAGAAGTTTTTTTTTTTTTTTTCTCCATTTGCAGTATGTGGAGAATTCAGATAGTTTGGCGCTCTCTCTAATGCCAGTATTATGATATTGTGCTATATCTCTATGTGATTCTGGGAAGTCACTTACCTTCTCTGCAGAGCTGTAATAAAGAATTTTTGCACCCTGGCAGGCACCAGAAGCCATGATAGAGGGCATGGGGGAGGGGAGAACAGACAGCCTGCAGTGAGAGACCAAGATACTAAAGTCTTGGGGAATATGCCCACTCTTCATCCCCAGAGGAAGAGGTTCATTTGGTAGCTTTCTGGTGGAACTGACCTTAGTACCTAGCTGCTGTCAATGTGTTTCTTCATATTGTTCTATAAGATCCTTGATTACATGGGTGGGGGTGAGTAGAGTTGTAATTCTTATACTAAAATTCTTTTGGGAAGAGGGCTGAAGAAGGACTTGTAACCACCCCTGCCCCAGTCCCCAAACACTCAAAGTATCAAGTAAAAACTAGAAGATGCTTGAACATCATCTAGTTCAACCATACTATCCAAGAATTTCTTAGAGGAGAAAATTGAGACCTCAGGGATGCTCAAGTAACTCTTACTGAAATTGGGGCCAAATTGAGGTAGAGTCATATGGAGCCCAAATCTCATAGATTTACAGAATTTAAGAATTATAAGAGACCCCCCCCCCATATTTTACAGAAGAGGAGAGAGTTGGTATCAGAGTAGGGTTTAGAATCCAGTCTCAGTGCTCTTTCTAAACCAGAATATTGAAATTTGAACTTCCTCCAGGGTTCAGGGACACGGGATTTCCCAGATTATTGGTCATTGGTCTCATGAATTGGAACAGTCAGCAAGGAGGCAAGTCCCTCCATTTTTTCCAGGTTCATTCTGGCTCTTAGCTCACCAAGGTCTAACAGAAGGACAGGAGAGAGGTAAAGGTATTATCAGTACCTTCCGGGTGAAAGCAAAAGGTTCTGACAACTATAGCAAGATTCTCTTCAATCCTCTAAGGAAGTGGACCTCAAAAATGTGGTTGGTTTTTTGTTTTTTGTTTTTTTGCTTATAGCTCATTATTTTTTGGTGTGGAGAATCATGACATACTGAATGTTAAAGCCAGTGATACAGTAGATCTGAGAAAGAATCAGAGAAGCTGTTTTTTAAAAGTTCTTTGTTGGGTCAAGTTTTTTATGTAGCTAGTTATAGTTAGCTATCATGCATCTACCTTTACAAGCATTCATTATTTTTCCCTCTTATTGTCCTCCCCATTGAACAATTTTCTAAAAAGTGAAAGTAAAACTCTCACAACAGATATGCAGTCTGGCAAAACAAATTTGGGGTCAAGTTCTGAATTATTTTGAGGTTCATGTATATGTATAAGAGGAAAGTTTTGTTTATTTTGTGAATTCTATATTACCATACCATATATGCTGGGTAAGTAAAATTGATGTTAAACAAAGTTGTATATAATTTATTTTACCTACAATAACATAATATTCACAATTTCCCAGCATACTTTTTGAGAACTACTGCCTAAAACTGAATCTTAGATCAGCGTTTCTTAACCTCTATTTTTTGGTACCGTGGCAGTCTGGTGAAATTTATGGATCCTATTTTCTACATTTAAAATAGAATGAAGTGCTAAATGTCAGTTACATGTTAGATAAAAGAAAGATCCATTTATTTTTTCCCATCCAAGTTCACAGGCACCCTTAGGGATCTGTGGAACCAAGGTTAAGAATCCTTGTCTGTTTTAGATCATAGATTTAGAGGTAGAAGGTCAGGTCATCAATTCCAACTCCCTCATTTTCTAGATGAAGAAACTGAGAAGTTAACTAATTTTTCCAGGGTCATAAGGCTAGCAGTCTCAGAAGCAGAATCGAAACCCACATCTTCCTATTTGCACATTTAGCACATTTGCCATTTTACACTATACTGCTTCTTAAATGATCAAGCAATTTCCCTCAATGGGACTGCTGCCAAAGCTACCATCACCCACATGATATCTTCATCTCAGACCTGGATGACTATTTTCTTTTTCTTCTTTTTTTTTCCTTGCAGGGCAATGAGTGTTAAGTGACTTGCACAGGGTCACACAGCTAGTAAGTGTCAAGTGTCTGAGGCTGGATTTGAACTCAGGTCCTCCTGAATCCAGGGCTGGTGCTTTATCCACTGCACCACCTAGTTGCCCCATGGATGACTATTTTTAATGGCAGTCCCAGTGGTCCTTTCCCCAATTGTCCTTCTGTCTCAACCTTACCTATATGAGGCTAGTTCATTGGAGCTCTGGGCCTTGGATTCAGAATCTTGCACCTTGCTCAGATGTGGAAGGGAGAGGAAATAGGTGGTGAAAAGTTTATCCTCTAATCCCTCCAGAGTTTCCTTAAACTCCAGTGCTGCAGTGACCTCCCATAAAGCCTGTATTTCCTGAGGGGAAAAGAGAGAAAACAATTGGGTTCATTCTCAGCAAAGATAACAAAGAAAGGAGGCTACTTGTAATCAGAAGTCCAAAGAATAAAGATTAGTTTTTAGACTCACCTTGGGAAAAGGAGGGATTGGGTCCTGAGATTTAAGCCTTAACTTTGTCTCCTTTCTCTGGCCTGTTTTACAGTGGAGGAGAACTGGTAACACCAAGATCGCAAGGCAAGCATCATTACCAAACAACCTCCACAGCTCTCTGATATCCCTACAGGAAAAAGACAGGGATCCAAGCATTAAAATCAAGAGAGACAAGTACAAAGAGGAAACAGGGATTAATGTAAATAACTGAGTTATCTGGGCAAAGCTCCATCCATTACCCAGAAAAGTTACTTTGATTATGGAACTGAATAATTAAAAAAATAAATCAATAAGAATTTATTAGGTGACTATTATGAGCCAAGCATTGTGTTAGATACTGGGGTTATAAAGACAGAATAAAACTGTCCCTGCTATCAAGGAGCTTATTATACACATATAAGTAAATGTTGTTGAGTTGTTTCCATTGTGTCTGACTCTGCATGACCCCCTTTGGGGATTTCTTGGCAAAAGTATGGGAGGGGTTTGCCATTTCCTTCTCCAGATCATTTTACAGATGAGGAACTGAGGCCAACAGGGTCATACAGCTAAGAAGTGTCTGAGGCCAGATTTCAACTCAGGAAGATGAGTCTTCCTGACTTCAGCCTCAGCACTCTATCTACTGTGCCACCTCAATGTTCATATAAGTAGATACAAAATGTATGAAATAAATGGAAGGTAAATGGGGACTGGGGTGGAGAGAGGGGAGGATTCATGTAGGAAGTGATTCCCTTGAGCTGAAACCAGGAATTCTAAAAGACAGAGGTGAGAAGGGAATGCATTCCACTCATGGACAGTCTTTGCAAACCACAGAGGTGAGAAATAGAACGTCAAGTGTGAGGAACAGCATGGAGACCAATTTGGGTCAACTGAAAGGTATGTGAAGGGGAATAGATTATGGCAAGACAGGAATAAGGAGGTCAGAACTAGGATGTGAAGAGTCATAAATGCCAAAAAGGAGGGTTTGAATTTGATCCTAGGGGCAATAAGGAACCAACCACCGTTGCTTGTTTTTTGAGTAGGGAAATAATATAGTCACATCTACCATTTAGGAAAAACACCTTGGCAATTGAATGGAGGATAGACTGGAAAGGGGAGAGAATTGACGGAGAGAGACCAGTTTTCTAATTACAGTTAGATTCCTGCCTATTTCAATAGTACAGGTTTTGAAGTGATGAGATCTTAAACTAAGAGGGCAGCCATGTGAGAGTGTAGAAAAGATTAAAGAAAAAAATGTATTGTGGAGGTTGAATAGTACAGATATGGTAACTAATTGGATATGTGAGATTAAGGACAGTGAGGAGCCAAGGATGTGGTTGAAAACCTGAATGACTAGAAGGATGGTGGTATCCTTGACAGAGACAGACAAGTTAGGAAGAGGGGAAAAGATAATCCATTCTATTTTGGACATATTGAATTTGAGATGCCTCTAGGGATTCCATTTGGAAATGTTCAATAGGCAGTTGGGCCTGGAAATCAAGGTAGAGGCTAGGGCTAGATATATAGATGCGGGAGTCATTTGTGTAGAGATAATAATTCACGGGGGCTTTAGTAGAAACAATATCCTGAGGCCCCATCCTAGGGAGGCTAGGCTGTTTTTTCCTTAAAAGGTATTGAGGTTGTCCTCGATAATTAATTGACTCAAGGGACTAAATGCTCATACTATTGATGTAGCTTCCTTGTGATTTAGGTTAAAAAAAAAGTCAAGACACAGGAAGTCCATTCGCTCTGACAGATGATAGATAATAAGATACACAGAGGGAGGGAACCTGCATCCAACTGAATCAATGGTATATTCTTTTTTTTCTTCACACGATAACTTTGTTGTTATCTAATAGTAAATTGTACTTGTTGAATCTGAGGTTTCATGTGCAATCATCTTTTTTATTGTACCATGTTATAGAAATGCTTGTTTTATTCCATAACTTAAAAAATAATTAATTAACTTAAAAAATCCATTATGTGGTGTGTTCTTGCTGAATACCCTGTTATGACTAAGTAAAATGTTTCTTAACTGCAGATAGTCTACATGTCTCAATTCATTTTAGTCTTAACCTTGACCTACTCTACTAGCCCAAATGAAGCCTGGTTTATTACAGTAGCAGAATTTGCCAAAAAAGAAAACAAAACAAAACAAAAAGGGGGCAGCTAGGTCATGCAGTGGATAGAGCACTGGCCTTGGAGTCAAAAGGACCTGAGTTCAAATCTCATCTCAGATACTTACTAGCTGTGTGACCCTGGGCATGTCACTTAACCCCAATTGCCTTAAAAGCAAAGCAAAACAAAACAAACAAACAACAACAACAACAACAACAAAACAACCCAGAAGTTTCCAAGATAGAAGGAAGGTGTAGGGAAAGGAGGGAGGGACACAGGAAAATAAACTTGGGCCTGCACCTACCACAGGCAGGACAAAGCAAAGGAGATTGAGGAGAAACAATCAAGATAGATGGGAGGAGAACCAAGAGAGGGCAGTATCTTGAAAACCCAGAGGGCAAAGAGTATCCAGGAGGAAAGGCTAGTCAATAGTGTCAAATGCTGTAAATCCATATCCATTCCTAGATGATACAAGTTTAGCTTTGATGGTCCATAGGTTAGCGCACCATTCCTTTTGCTTGGGTAGCTATGTGAAGAATGGTTTGGAGGGGGAGGGAAGGGGAAAATAGACTTAGTGTAGGAAGATCTTTTACTAGTCTATTACAATAGTGAAGATAAGAAGAGGTGAGGGCCTGAACCAGGGTGTTTGCAATGATAGTGAAAATGAGGGGACGGATCCTAGAGATATTTTAGAGATAGAATCAATAGGATTTTTAAAAAATAATTTAAGGGAAAGGGTGAAGGAGAAGAAAGAGTTAAAGATAACTGAGATTTTGATCCTTGGAGAAAGGAACAGTAGTATACCTATCAACAGAAGTATAGAAATTAAGGAAAGGGTCAGTGATGATGAAGCTGATGATAGGGTTAGCTTTAGACATGTTGAGTCTGAGATGTTGATCCAAAAAGTGATGTTTTACAAGGAATTGGAAATACAGGACTGGAAATGTGGGAGACATCTGCATAAAAGTGATAATTGAAGCCATAGGAATGATCTATTGCCAAGGAAGAGAATGTCAAGAGAAAAAAAGAGGGGGCAAAACCAGAAACTTTGGGAGACCTGACACCAACAAGATAGGAGGAGGACTTAAGAAGAATCAGCAGAGGAGACAAAGGAGCAGGTTTGACTATTACCAGATGTCGATTGAGAAAGAAAAGGGGGAAGAAAAATTTTCTAATTTTATATAAGAGCCCCTTGAAGGAGAAGTGTTCAAAAATTTTCAGAAGGGGATTGCAACCTTTAGGCTGAGCTGTTTATCCAGTTTCACAACTAAGCAACCTTAAAAAGGAAGCCAGGGCAGAATGTATTTCTTTTTAAAAATGGGAATGAAGAGGGGCAGCTAGGTGGATAAAGCACCAGCCCTGGATTCAGGAGGACTTGAGTTCAAATTCAGTGTCAGACACCTGACACTTACCAGCTTTCTGATCCTGGGCAAGTCACTTAACCTTCATTGCCCCACAAAAAAAGGAGTGAATTAAAACAAATTTTCTTTGGAAACTTTTCTTGAGCACATTTGCAATACCCCCTAGAGATAACTGAAGGGCGAGGGAACCACTATCCTAGGCAACTCACTCATCTCATCTCAGAAAAGTAGAAAGGAAAAGAAATATACACAGTGTAAAAGGCACAGGCACATAAGGGTGAGGTTGTACTTACTTGTCATAGGGAAGTGGATTTTTCAGGAGGCAGGGCACCACAGTTTTTGGATCCAGCTTGGTCAGCTGCTGGATTGTAGCTGTAAGTTCCCTTCGTACTAATTCGTCCTTTAAGGAATGCAACATTTCCACCAAGATGGTAAGAAGACCTGGGATCTGCAAATACAGCAGGGGAATACAGAGTGACTTCACTTTCACTTATGATTAATTTGTCAATCAAGCATTAATTAAGCTCCTACTGTGTGCCAAACATTATTCTAAATGTTGGGGATACAATATCTGCCCTCAAGGAGCACATCAGGAGAGAAAACAAGAACAGAAAAAATATACATAAAAATACACAAAGTAGGCGAGGTAGTGGACGAGAAGGTTGGGGGATCAGGAAAGGCTTCATGCAGTTATTACTTGGCATGATAGATGATCACAGTGCAATTAAAATCTAACCAGTCAATATTGAATACCTCCTTCCTGTATTTATATCCAACCTCATATCATTACCAGTTTCCTTTGTTTTACAATTGACTGGAATGATTTGGAATTGGAATTCCAGTGACTGACTTTTTTTTCTGGGGTCCATCTGAGTCATAACTAGGAATTGTTGTGCCTAGGTTAAGGCACCCTCAATCTAGAGAGGGAATGGATATTTCCCTCTGGGAAAAGGAGACAGAGCCTTCAATATACTGCTGTTGGAGAGGTCTGGGGTGGGGGTGAGGGGATGCAAGAGCAGGGTGGGACAGAGGAGGTGCTCAAGCTTCCTTCTTTAATTATTATTAAATAGGGTACCAAGCACTTTTGTTTCTTTTTTGTTTCTTTTTTTTTTTTTTGGTGAGGCAATGAGGGTTAAGTGACTTGCCCAGGGTCACACAGCTAGTAAGTGTCAAGTGTCTGAGGCCATATTTGAACTCAGGTCCTCCTGAATCCAGGGCTGGTGAGTACTGTTGTTTCTAAGTTTCCAAGAGCTGTCAGCCTCTCCAAAATTTAGTACCTTTTAGATTTGGGGCTCTTCCCTAGCCGCCTCACCCTAGTTACAGCTCTTCTCTCCATATCATTTGCCATGGATACTCCTACAATCTTCCTCATGGAGGGCCGCAAATGTGACAAACCTTATGTACTGCCTTGAAACACACAGCATTACCTCGTCTTTGACTCTGACCCCATTGAACTCTACCACCATCCTCAACACGAACACAATCGACTGAGGGCAAGTGACTCTATCCACTATCCCATCAGAGGCAGTATACAGAAAGGTCAGCAGCTCCCCCAGTGGCAGGTGGTTAAAAATGAGCTGAAGAAAAACAAGAAAAAAGTAGGCCCAAATCCTAAGAAATGCAAACATGCCTTGGAATGGACACAATTTTGCTTGAAATGGCAGCCACAGCTGTGGACCTAGTTCTATTATTATTTTTTTAACATTATTTTTTTTTGTGTGGGGCAATGAAGGTTAAGTGACTTGCCTAGGGTCACGCAGCTAGTAAGTGTCAAGTGTCTGAAGCTGAATTTGAACTCAGGTCTTCCCGAATGGAGGGCTGGTGCTTTATCCACTGCACCATCTAGCTGCCCTAGCAGAACAGTGCAGTGGGACTAGCCAGACAGAATATTTACCCTCATTCAATGATATATCTAGAGATGGAAGAGACCTCAGAGGCTGTCTAGTCTCACACTTGAAGAAACTGAAACCTGGGGAAGTTTGGTCATTTCTGCAAAATCAGTTGGTGTCAGAGGCGAGATTTGAACCCAGCTATGAATTGAGAGACAGTGTACTTTTTACTGTACCATAACCCATTAAGCAACCCATAGATAGCCATAGGTATTTCTATTTTTTTAGAAATGCTGATAATAAAGATCTCTGGAAGGCTAATCAACTGTGATGCAATCTTTTGGAGGCTCTCTTTACACTTAACTAATAAATAAGTTCCTATAGATAAGGAGATGGCAGGACCATATAGGACCCTTATTTTAGGATAATCAACAACTGCTCTTCATTTATTCAATATTGCCCAAGTATTACAAGGGCATCTAGGTGGTTCTGTAGATAGAGCACTGGGCTTGTAATCAGAAAGATTCATCTTCCTGAGTTAAAATTCAGTCTCAGACACTTACTGGCTGTGTGACCCTGGACAAGTAACTTCACCCTGTTTGCCTCAGTTTCCTCATCTGTAAAATGAACTGGAGATGGAAATGGCAAACCACTCCAGTATCTTTGCCAAGAAAACCCCAAATGGGGTCACCAAGAGTCTGAAACAACTGAAAGAACTCAATGACAAATAACCTGTATATAGCTTGTTTGTCTCCCCCATTAGATTATGGGCTTAAAAGCAGGGACTGTCTTTTGCCTCTTTTTGGATCCCCAGTACTTAACACAGTGCCTGCCCATGGAGTAGGTGATTAATAAATATTTATTGACTAACTGGCTAATTCATGGTCCCCAAAGGGATAAACAGTGGTGTTTCTGTGTTGTGGAAGCAAGCTTTCTGATTACATGTCTTAGAAGCTTCTCCTCTACTCTTCTGAAGGGAAAAGAATAAAGTAGATTGCTGGAGGCATTTGGGGGGAACATGGACAGATGGGCAAGATGTGAGGAACAAGCAAACAGTAAAGCGCCATGGTTTTCCTGACCACACTACTCCGCGGTGAGACAAAGTCTTTGATGACTATTTTTGCTGCCCCTGATTATGGCTTTAAAGCAAAATCCAATCCTTCCATAAAAAGTCTGAGAAGTCACATGAGAGTCTCCGAACAGAACTGGCTGTGACTGTGGACTCTATTCCATTCATGCCTCAGTGGTACAGGGCTCCAAATAGCCCTGAGCCTAACCTGCTAGCTTGAGCCAGCTCCCTCCCTAAGAAAGCTTTGTATTACATAGAAATGGGTTGATGTCATAGTGGGATGAGCAGTGGGTGACTGACTGGCTCCAATGAGAGTCAGAGCTGGGCTCTGGTATCATGGCCCAGGTTTGACCCTGAACTCCAGGTTTCTAGTCTTGAAATGGGATTCCGGATTTAGAACAGAAAGGGACCTTAGAGATCCTCTAGTGAGTCCAGCTCCTTTATTTGACAGATAAGAGGATTGAGACCGAAGGAATAAAGTGACATATTTATTTTAGGTGATATAGTAGCAGCACCTGAATTTGAACTTAGGTTCTTTGACTCTAAGTTTAAGGTTCTTTGCATTTTACTGTTGTTATTTAGTTGTCTGAGGCCAGATTTGAATTCAGGTCTTTCTGTCTCCAGGTCCCCTGCTCTATCTGCTGTGCCACCAAACTGTCCCACTATACTAGGCTACCACAAAGGGTTGATATGACTATGGATCTGAAGGAGGAATTGTGACCAAAATATTTTGTAAACTCTAAGGATTGATCTCTCTCTCTCTCTCTCTCTCTCTCTCTCTGTCTTTGTCTCTCCCCGGCCATATAACTATATATGTATATGTGTATGTATATGTATATGTGTATATGTTTGTATATATATATATATATATATATATATATCTGTAAGGGCCTAAAATTCTAGCTATGATGTCTAAAATCTAATGAGTGGTTGCCTTAAATTAGAAAATATATAGCACCAATCTTTGGGCATTAAGTATTTATTAAAGTATATTAGGGGTTAGTAAAGAGAAACACGTGGATAAAATATCCTTATTCTACCTGTCCCTGCTGCCTCTGATGCCAAGCCCAAGTCAGGGACCAAAAAGACTTTGCTCCTCCCAGAAGCCTCCTGTAAAACAGGAAACAGGGCTGTCCACACACACAGCTCCAAGCTAATTGGTTGGTAGCTCGGATTGACAGGACCTATGAGGCAGCAAATGTCACTTCCATACGCTAAAGTCATATGGTTTCTTTTCAGGCCAGAGCTCACACTATCCCTCCCAGCAGGGGGTGTCATTTCAGTTCTCACATATATAAACATAGGTGTTCTACACACATACATATAAACACACATATATAGTTGTTGTTTAGGAATGTTAAGGCTCTTTATGACTCCATTTGGGGTTCTCTTGGCAAAGATACTGGAGTGGTTTGCCATTTCCTTCTCCAGCTCATTTTATAGATGAGGAAACTAAGGTGAACAGCATTAGGTGACTTGCTCAGGGCCACAAAAGCAAATGTCTGAAGCCTGATTTGAACTCAGGAAAATGAGTCTTCCTAAACTCCAGACACAGCATTCTACGCACCATCTAGCTGCCTCATATCTGTCTGTCTATTTATCTATGAATGAATATATGTGTTGAGATGCTGCATGACAAGAGTCACAAGAGGACAAGTATCAGAGTCAGGGAGCAGGATATAATGGCAAGAAAGCCTATATTTGCTGGGCTGAAATGCCAACTCTCCCATTGACTACCTGTGTGATCTTGGAAGTAATTTTGCCTTTTACAGGTTTCAGTTTTGTCATCTATACAATGAAGGGGAGTTGGGTGTGGAGAAACTAGAAGACCTCTCAGGTTTGTTTCCAGTTCTGTATCTAAGATCCTGAGACCTGTGTTTAAGTTCTGCCTCTGATATAGACTGGCTGTGTGACTCTAGGCAATCACTACACTTCTCCATCACCAGGCAACTTCTAAGACTGGAAGCTGCTGAACAATTATTGATCTGCAATGGTGGAAGAGGAGTTCTTTTTCTATAAATTCCCTAAATGAATGAAATCACAAGTCTAGACCAAAAAAGTACTATATAGATTACTAGATGCATGTGAGCAGCTATTATTACTAGAGATGTATTGCTACTTATTCAGAAGCCAATTTATTGATTTGTATTTTGAACCTCTCCCCCTACTCCCCAGGCTGCCCTGTCCCTCAAAGGAATGATTTTTTGTCATGAACTCTTTCGTCCTTACCTTAGCAATGTCAATGGGATTGAGGTTAGAAGTTTCTGCTTCTTGGGCATTGGTCATCAGGTTGTAGCCTTCACTTTCTGAGAACCCTGAATAAGATGCCAGTTAGGTTAAGGAGATGATCTCACCTGTTTTACTCTGCTTCTTTCATGTAGAGTATCAAAGTCAGAAAGTCCAGGATTGGACTAATCAATAGGGCATAAGGTATAAATTCCATGGACTAGAATGTTGTTGAGTCATTTCAGTTATGTCTGACTCTTTATGATCACATTTGTGATTTACTTGGCAGAGATAATGGAGTGGTTCTGCCATTTCCTTCTCCAGTTCATTTTCCAGATGAGGAAACTGAGGCAAACAGGGTTAAGTGACTTGCCTAGGGTCACACAGCTAGGAAATATTTGAGGCCTAATTTGAACTCAGGAAGATAGTCTTCCTTACTTCAGGCCTGCCACTCTATCCATTGCACCACCTAGCTGCCCTAGGGACTAGTACATATACATATAATATACATATACATGCACATACACACTTACACACATACATACACATACACATGCACATATATACATACATACACACAGTGTCCTAAAAGTCTTAGTGTACTTTTAAGGTTTTAGTAATAGGACTTTTGAGATTCTATGTATGTATGTATGTATGTATACACATAAATTATATGTAGGGAAGGGAAAGGAAGAGGAGGGAAGGGGAGAGGAGGGGAAGAAATAAGCATTTATATAGTACTTACTATGTGCCAGGCATTGTGCTAAATGCTTTATACAAAAAAAAAAAATCTGATTTGACCTTCACGACAACACTGGGAGATAGGTACTATTAAAACTTCCTATTTTACAACTGAGATAAACAGAGGTTAAATGACTTGCTAAAGGTCACATAACTAAGAAATGCTTGGATTTTAATTTATATCTTCTTAATTCCATCCAGGCCTAGCCTTGTATCCACTGTATCACCAGCTACCTCAAAGTATACTTACAGCTCTGAGAACCTACCATAGAAAGTTTTTTGGTTCACATAGAACAGTAACAGTATATCAGAATTGTAAGTAAAGTTTTCCCCAATCTTTACTTTTCTAAGTGATTTTAGACTTTATTAGCTGATAATGCTTTGAGTGATATGCAAATGAAAGCTGTAAAAGTAGGTTATTGGTCAATTTGTTCTCTAATACATCTTTTCATGTATGTAGCCTACAGTTTGTGGTCAGATTAGTCATTCCTTACTGATTGATATATGTGATTTAAGAGTGTTCTTTAGTATTCTAAGTAGCTAGTGATAAGATGCAAAAATAGGTAATAAGCTTATGGATCAAATCGTACTCCCTACATGTATCATCATATGCAAGTAGCATCTTGTGGTTAGAATAGACCAATGAGAATAAAGGTCAGTTACCAAAAAGAGATGAAATGAACCAGTCAGAGTTGGTTAAAATGATATGGAAGTCTCTACAAAGCAGGATATCACAAACGATGGTGCCTCAGGAAGCAAACCCCTGCATGCTCTTTGTTTTAAGATTTGAGGCATGCATATCGTAATCATATGTGTGTTTACCCTTGTTACTTAGCAATGATAGTACTTTAGGACCAGTATATAAGGAGACAAGTGATCATGCTGTTACTGTATAATTGTATTTGTAAACCTTTCAAAAGTAGTCTTTTGGGAACCTACCTAACAAAATTGATCTGTCTGTGAGAGTTGGAGTCTTTGGGTCCTAGACCTGAGACTGGTTTTATTGTGATACAGGATCTTTCTCTCAATAAACCTATTTTCTTTTGGCTTGGAGATTTTATTTTTTCCTTTATTTAACACTGTGACTTAAAATTTTTGCAACAATTTTGGTGACCCCCACCATGATTGGGCAGAAATTCTGTCCTTTGAGTTCCCTTCTTCAATCAGGGATTCTGTTTTTAGCTCAAACCTCGGGCTATTTGCCCCCCATTCCCTTCTTGAAGGGGAGAGACCCAAACAGAGATTATTCACCTAACTGGACCTACTCCAAGCTGGTGAGTATTTAACAATTTGCAGATTGTAATATTAATTCTATTTCCATTCCTTTCCTTTCTTTCCTCTCCTGTCCTGTCCTGTCCTGTCCTGTCCTGTCCTGTCCTCTCCCCTCCCCTCCCCTTTTCCCTTTCCCCTTTCCTTTCCTTTCCTTTCCTTTCCTTTCCTTTCCTTTCCTTTCCTTTCCTTTCCTTTCCTTTCCTTTCCTTTCCTTTCCTTTCCTTTCCTTTCCTTTCCTTTCCTTTCCTTTCCTTTCCTTTCCTTTCCTTTCCTTTCCTTCTGACACTAAGTAAATTTACATTTGGGTTTAAAATTAGAAAGGTAGTTGTAAATTATTCTCAGGATTTCCTAGGTTTCAATTTTAAAAAAGAACTTCTGCTTTTTGGTGCTGCCTGCTAGAAATGGGAAAGTTCTCCTTTAATTTAGTTTCTGTTAGAAAGAGAATTATTTATGATTTTTATCTTGTAAAAAGGGAGATATAGAAATGTTAGGATAATTAGAGACCAAAGATTGCAAAAAAGTAATAATTTGTATTATTTGTAAATCATAATTTGAACAATGAGTATAATAAAAATTGGGAAAACTTTATTAAATTTTGGGTGAAAGAGAAAGGTGTGAAAGGGCCCAGCAATCTGGGTTAGCAGCTATACTTGTGCTAACCATTATGGCAGACAGAAAGAGAGATCCAAATGGCCTGACCACCAGAGCGAGTGCTCCAGGATTGAGCCTTAGTTGTGAAAGAAAATAGACATACTATCTGGTCCTGTTTGCCTGGTACAAGCCAGGCCAGTCCATGCTCTCTGTGCGAACACCATGGGAACTAAGCTAAGTAGAATATCAATTCCTAAAGATTCTCCATTGGATACATTTTTTTTTGTTTTTTGTTTTTTTTAGGCAATGGGGGGTTAAGTGACTTGCCCAGGGTCACACAGCTAGTAAGTGTCAAGTGTCTGAGGCCGGATTTGAACTCAGGTACTCCTGGATTCAGGGCCGGTGCTTTAACCACTGTGCCATCTAGCTGCCCCTTTTGGATACATTTTTAAAGAAATGGGACAAAGGAGGATTACCTTTAGGAAAGGGAATTGATAGAGAAATTGCCATTGGATATTGTTTTGACTGGTACAAAAATCTTAGGAACTTCTACCCCTAATTTAGAACCTTCGATCTTTATATTCTAGACAAGGTAGAAAATTTCTTAGAAAAACAGGAAAAAATGGGAACAGAATAATTTGTTGGAAAGTGTTATCTACAATGATTTCTGAAGAAAGCAAACAGGGAAAGAATGAGTCCCTTGCTCTTTACTCTCTAGTAAACTGCCAATCAGCTCCTCTTTCTTATTTTGAACCTGAAGGAGGAATGGAGAATAAGATGAAGGAAGAATGGCATTCCCCCAATATGCTCCAGTCTCCACTTTTCCCCTTAATAGACAAGCCTCAGTTAAACGCACAGGGGAATTTGCTTTATATTAGAGAACATCATCTTTTTAGACCTGATTTAGCCATGTGGAAGCAGAATACACCATCCCCCCCACCCCATTTTGATGAAGACCCCATAGCTGTTATAGATCAATTTAAATCTATTTTTCATGGGCACAACCCTACCTGGACTGATTTACAAGACATGGTGGGTGTTTTGTTGTCAAAAGGAGAAAAATGAGCAATTATGGAAATGACCAATCATGTGGTTGTAGGTCCAGGAGGAGGAGGAGGAACATGGCCCCTACAAGATCCCAATTGGGATCCAAATTCTGTAGCAGATATGAATTAATTAAGAGATGCCATAGATAATTTAGTTAGAGGAATAGAGCTTTTTTCAGAAAGACCAGAAAATTACAGTAAGTTCCAAGAGACTACACAGGAAAGAGACGAGACCCCTATGAGGTTTTATGATAGATTGTGTAACAGTGCTAGAAGGTTTGCTAGACTGGACCCTATAAATCCTAGGGATACTGGAATAATAAATGTTGCCTTTGTAAATCAGTCTCTTCTAAATATCAAGGAATTTTGTTGTTTTTGTTTGTTTTTGTTTTTTTACTATTTCCCTGGATAGCATGAAAAGAACATTGGGGAACTAAAAGCAATTGTTCAACATGTGTATGAGGGAAAAGGTAAGGGAGAAAGATCTCATCAGAAAACCAAAGTGGTATTAGCCACTATTCAGAAAATGCTTCAAGGTCAAGGACAAAGGAGGGAAATTTACTTTTTTTTCTATTGTGGAAAAGTAGGAGGCAAACAAAGAATGCTTCAAAAGTAGGATCAAGAGAAAAAGAAACTTGGAAATGGTCAGGGAGTAGGACAAGTAGTGAATCAAGCTAGTTATGGGAACTGGAGCATTGAGAATAATGTTTCAGCATGACGGTGCAGGGGAGAGGTAGAGAATCTGCATAATGCAACTTCCATTGAGACCCTTGCCCCTGCCCTATTCATTCATGCCTCTCCCTTACCCAATATTGATTTATATGTTGAAGGTGTAAAATGTTCTTGTTTAATTGATACTGGTGCTTCAAGGTCTGTGTCAAGATTTGTCCCCAGGGGTAAAGGAGGTATTGTTAAAAGAATGCCAGTGGTGGGAGTTGAGGGGCATAGTCAACTAGCCTCTCTGCTATCCCCACTTGAAGTTACTATTGGTTCCATCACAGTTATGCATTCTTTTTTTATGGATACCAAAATCTCCTATCAATCTTTTGGGTAGAGATCTATTATGTAAATTGAAAGTTATTATTCATTGTGTGCCAGACAATACACTGTTGACATGCCTGATAAAAACATGTTAACCCCATTGGTCATTGATGTATTAAGTGGATATTGTAGTGAGGATTTGTCTGCTTTGATGTCATCTCAAGCTGAAGGCTTCTCTATTCCAGACACCTTATTGGATGATGTTTGGGCAAAATCTTCAAACTGATGTGGGACTACTCAAATATTACCACCAAAGAAGGGAAACCACCATCTGTGCCTCAATATCCACTTTCTAAAGAGGCAATTATTGTTATTACTCCCATAACTGACTTTCTTATTAAACAAGGGATTGTTGTTCCATGTAGGCCAGAGGCAAATATTCCTAATCTCCCAGTAAAGAAGCCAAAGTCTGGTCCTGCTCATAAGCCTATCTATTTTTTTGTTCAGGATCTTAGAACAATTAATGCTGATGTTATTATTATTCTTCATCCTGTTGTTCCTAACCCAGCCACTATTGTGACTGCTATTCCCTGTGATGCCACTTGTTTTTCAGTATTTGCCTTATGTACAACCTTCCATTCAATTCCTTTAAGTCCTGAATCCCAATATTTGCTTGCATTTACCTGGCTAAATTACCAGTATACATGAACCAGATTACCAGAAGGCTTTATAAACTCTCCAACAAGATTGTCTCTTTTTAAAGAAGGACTTATCTATTATCACCTTTAAAGGTTCCACCTTGATTCAGTATGTGAATGATTTGCTCCTAGCCTCCCCTAGCCAAGAAATTTGTTGCTATTCTAGCTGCCATTTGATCCAGGAGCTATTTCAGCAAGGACACAAGATATACAAGGCAAAGGGACAGTGATACCAAATATAAGTAGAGTATTTGTTTTTTATTTTGTCACCAGGAAAAAGGACTATTTCCCCAAGAAGGATAAAGGCTCTGCAAAATCTATCAGTACCCAAGACCAAGAAACAGGTATGTACTATACTGGAGGCAGATCTTGAATTCCTTCTTTTGGGGAGATTGTGAAACCCCTCACTGCTCTCACCAAGACCTCTCTTACTGAACCTTTACAAATGGAACCAGAACATGTGGTGGCCCTGAGAGAGCTTGTAAAAGCACTCATGACTGCTCCTGCCCTTGGGTTGCCTGACTATTCAAAGCCCTTCACTCTCAATGTGCATGAAAGGAAGGGAGTGGCCTCTGGAGTCCTGACCCAGACCTTTGCATTCTCCCAACACCCAGTAGCTTACTTCTCTGCTCAACTTGTCCAGGAGCTCCACCCTGCTTGAGGGCTGTAGCTGCTAGGGCTTTGCTGGTGGAAAAATCTGCAGTTAGTATTGGGAAATCCTTTGGTTGTTCAGTTCTCTTATGAGGTGGAGGCTTTGCTATCGTGCCACTGAACTTAGGCTTTCTCAGACCAGAGACTTACCAGATATGAAGTGACCCTGTTAGGGAATGAAAACATTACTATCAAAAGATTTAACACCTTGAATTATTCCACATTGTGGGCTAATCTTCTGTTATCTGGGGAATGCCTACATGACTGTAAAACTGTTGTTGAGCTGGCTGAGAAACCTCAACAAGATCTCACTGATGTTCTTCTTGAAAATCCCCAGTTAGTCTTATATACAGGTGACTCTTCATTTATGCAAGACGGAAGGAGACTCACAGGGGCTGCTGTGGTTACTGAATATGGCATTTTGTGGTCAGCTTCCCCTCCATCAACTTTGAGTGCCCAGGCAGTTGAACTTAAAGCCTTAACAAGAGCTTGCCATTTGGTCAGAGGGAAGAGTGTTGATATTTATTCAGACTCCTGTCATGCTATTGAAATATGCCATGTAACAGGTATGTTATGGCTGCAGAGAGGATTCTTAACTTCATCAGGAAAAGAGGTAGCTCACTCTGACTTGATTTGCCATAAATATTGTTTTTGTACAATTTCTCCCCCTTTTCTCTTTTTCATGATTACTATTGTTCACTGTTTCCCTCACTCTGACTTGATTAAAAATTTGCTTGGAGCTATCCAGCTACCTCAGGCATTAGGCATAGTACATTGTTCAAAAAAGGAACAATCCAGTGTCCAAAGGAAATGAAAGAGCCGAGTCAGTTGCAAAGACAGCAGCCATTGAAGGTCCTGTTTATATTATGCCACTGCAAACTCCTGATGTTGACAATGATGTAGATGAGGATAAAGATGCTGGAAATGAGATTTTTCCATGGACTGACCTCATTTACAAAAACAAGGAAGTATAAATTTGGATACAATGGTATACTGCAAAACAGACATTAGGGGTAGAAGTAAGGAAATCAAGCCTTTTTCCCCAAGAAATGTTATCACCAAACCTGCCTGGAACTTCATGCAGAGGTTATTATGGTGCACAGGCAATCACAGATACAATAAGACAGGCATGGGTGGCTCCTGGAATCACTTCCGTGGCTTCTCAAATCACATCAGGTTGTATTGAATGTTTAGCTTTTAATCAGCATGCTTTTTTTTTTTTTTTTTTAGTGAGGCAATTGGGGTTAAGTGACTTGCCCAGGGTCACCCAGCTAGTAAGTATTTGAGGCCGGATTTGAACTCAGGTACTCCTGACTCCAGGGCTGGTGCTCTATCCACTGTGCCACCTAGCTGCCCCAATCAGCATGCTTTAAAAAAGGTGGCATATAGTGGTCACCCCTTAGCATAGCTTCCATTGTAGTCATTACAAATTGATTTTATAAACTTGCCAAAAGTTGGACATCTTAAATACTGTTTATCACTGACAAATTAACAAAGTAGGTGAAAGCTTTTCCTGCTTTTGAGGCTGATGAAGCCTTTGTGGCCAAAATAATGATGAAAGATTCTATCTAGGTATGAACCTCCAGCCTAAATTGATTCAGACAAAGGTTCTCATTTTACTGATACAGTTGTTTCTAGAGTCTATGCCAATTTGGGAATCATTCCTAGATTCCCTACTCCCTACCATCAATCATCTGGACAGGTAGAGTGTATGAATAAAACAATTAAGCTCTTGATTGGAAAATGATGTCAGGAAACACATTTGAAGTGGCCTGATGTACTACCCTTAGCTCTGTTTCATCTGAGGAGACCCAGAGGAGATTGTCCTATTTCTCCTTATGAGATATTTCTTGGTCATCCATCCTTGAAAACAAGACCATTTGTACCAGGGTATACCTCTAGGTTAGGGGGAAATCTATCAATAGCTAAATATATAAGAGTATTACAGAATAGGTTAAAGTTACAATTCATTGGGGCAGTAGTTTAATCTGGCCTCATTGATTTTTCTTTGCATGCTTTTCTACGTGGTGATTATGTATACATAAAAAAATTTTAGTCGTTCTGGTAGAAATCTGTTTGGGAAAGAATCTTTTCAAATTATCCTAACTACTCCTACAGCAAAGTTGAACAGAAGGATCTGTGGATTCATTGTTCCCACATCAAAGCTGCACCTTTTATCTGTTGAAAATGGCTTCCAATCTTACTGAAATGGTCTCTAATCTTAATGAATTTTTTTCTACCTGATTAGATCTGGAATCAAGTGATGACAAGGAGACTATCCAAGACTATCAAACAGGAACCAGAATCTTATCCTCCTGCTTTTGAGTCAGCTGAGCCTACCACATCCTCAAATGTTAATATGAATGATTGTGCTCCTGTGCCATGTATCACTCAACCATTGAACACCGTAGCTATTGTTATGTTAGAAACAATGTTGCTTTGTATGATCTGTAGCAGAAAAGTTTATAGAAAAGTAAGGGGAATTCCATGCTGTCATGGCTGTCATAATTTTCAAAGGAGGGTAAATGCTAAGTACTGGAGTACCTATTAACGATAGCAATTGTCCCACTTCTTTTAAATGTCATGAAAATCCAAGATGGATTTTACATTGTTGCTTTTGTAGGTTTCTGAAATGCATTAAGGTTGGATTGAAGTTAAAACCTTCCATAGTAATGTCCTATGGATCTTATGGTCCTCCACGTATAAAATGTTTTAGACAATCTTTTTATGGAAATATTAGTTATCCCTGTTGTGCTCACTATCATTATAGTGAGAATATCCCCCAAGTCTAAGCTGTGCTGTGTTTATTGTTCTGTAACTGTACTAAAACAAATCAATTTCTTTGTACTAAAATAAGTTTTACCCATTCACATTATTTTGTCTGTAATTATGCACCTCAGTTGGGGATGGCCCCCTCTAGAATTTGTGCTGTCCATAGAGGACTTCCCTCTATGGATTGGGTTGTATACATTTTTGTAGATTGTTAATGATCCAAGAGATAAATGGCCTCATTTGTTCTTGGATCAAAGGAAGGATAATGTGAGTGAAATTTTCCCTAGTTCTTACTTTTCTAAGTGATTTTAGACTTTATTTTAGTAGCTAATAATGCATTACTTTAGGATCTGTGAGCAGATTAGTCATTCCTTACTGATATATATGATTTAAGAGTATTATTTAGTAGCTTCAATAACTAAATAAGTAACTAGTGATAAGATACAAAAAAACCCAAAACCCTAATATTGCTCTGGAAGGCAACAGGAGCACTGCTGTATATTCTCAGCTGATTCCTGGGTGGTGATGTTTTTCAGGTTGTATAATTTCCCTTTCCCCATTTTATTTCCTTTCCCTTGATCATACTGATCCTGTTTGTGTTTTTTTTTTAAGTTCGTTCTTGTTCAAATAAATCATGCTCTGTTTTGAGGGAGGCTGCCAGTCTCCTTCCTTTCCCCAATATTACGGCGAGCCGATTAGCTAACACTCCCCAATTAAAAATTGGTCCCCACAGCTCTAAGCTTATGGATCAAATCACCCTCCCTACATGTATCATCATAAGCAAGTAGCATCTTTTGGTTAGAATAGGCCAATCAGAATAAAGGTCAGTTACCAAAAATAGATGAAAGGAACTAGTCAGAGTTGTTAAAAATGATACAGAAGTCTCTACAAAGCAGGATGTCACAGATGATGGTGCCTCAAGAAGCAAACCCCTGCATGATCTTTGTTTTACGATTTGAGGCATGCATATCATAATCATATGTGTGTTTACCCTTGTTACTTAGCAACGATGGTACTTTAGGACCAGAATATAAGGAGACAAACGATCCTGCTATTACTGTATATTGTACTTGTAACCTTTTCCAAAGTAGTTTTTGGGAACCTATCTAACAAAACTGGCCTGTCTGTGAGAGTCGGGGTCTTTGAGTCCTATACCTGAGACCAGCTTTATTGTGAAATAGGATCCCTCTCTCAATAAACCTATTTTCTTTTGGCTTGGAAACTTTTCTTTTTATTTAACCTTGTGACAGAAATTTTCATGACAGAATAGAGAGAGCACCAGAACAAATGTCAGAGGACCTTCACTAATACAATCTAGGTTCTGCTATTAAAAAGCTGGGTGACCTTGAAAAAATAATCACTTAAACTTAACTCTGGTAAGTCCAATCACCAAACATGACTTCAGAAGACTGATGATGAAGAATACTTCTCACCTTTTAAGAGACAGGTTGGTGAACTAGAGGTACAGAATGAAACCTATATTTTCAAAGAGCTAATGTACCAAGTTGCTTTGCTTCCCTAGGCTTCTTTGTTCAAAAGAGAGAGCTTCTTTTGAGGGGAAAGTTGTGGGGAATGGATTGGGTAGTGATGATTCAAAATAAAAAGGAGAAAAGAAAAAAGAGTGCCAATAAAACATTAAACACCAAGAAAGTAGACAGAAGTTCAGTTCCTGCCCTCCAGGTGCTTACATTCTAATGGTGGAGACAGCATACACCTGACATGCTTAGTTCATCTTCAGAGAAATCAGTATCATTAGAGTTACTTATCTTTCTTCTCTCTCTCTTCCCTCTGTCTCTCTCTCCTTTCCCTCATTTCTAAATTTCCAAATAACTCTGGCCTTTCCAGTGGAGATATAGGGAATCTTCTGGAAGGCAAGATGATTCTTTTCTCTCTCTCTGTGTCTCCATCTCTGTCTCCGTGTCTCTCCATCTCTCTCTCCATCTCTGTCTCTGTCCCTGTCTCTGTCTGTCTCTGTCTGTCTCCCCATCTCTGTCTCCCATTTCTCTCTGTCTCCGTCTCTTTGCATGTGCTTAAGGAATAGTATGGTGGTCTGGCAGTGGCCTGGCAATGGTAAGGTACTGCCAGGCAACCTAGTCTGTGTTTAAAAAAAAAAACTCTCACTAGCCTGAGAATTCACAACACCCCCTCCACCTTTAACCCAAGATACTTCCTCAAAATACCTTTCCCTGGAACATGTAGGTCAGGTTGGAAACCAGAGAAATGCAAATGAAAGCTATTCATCTTAACTCTGGCAAAGAATGGAGGCAAGCTTTTCTGCCTGGCTATGGTTTATTCTCAGGAGCTGTGGATGCCAGAAGATTCATTAATCCGTGTCACTGGCTTGATCTAGCTGCAGTCCCATGAATTAGGACCTACTGAACAGGAGCAGAGAGAGATTTTCTAGCTGGCCTCTTTCCTCCAGATAAGCATAAGTTGGATCCTATGTACTTGAAAAACAGTAAACACTTAATAAATGCTTGTTTCCTTCTTCCTTTCCTTCCCTCCTCCTTTTCTTCTCTTTCTAACTAATCTCTCATAGCAGAGCTTCATGGCACAGGGGCAACATCTAAAATGAGGAGAATCATGCCTGGCTCCATGGTAGGGAAGAAAAGGGGTTTAATGGGAAGAATATCATCTCTGGAGTCAAAAGACCTGGGTTTACTTAATACCTGTGTGACCTTGGGTAAGTGATAACTTCCCTGACCCTCTGATCCTTCATCTGTAAAAGGATGGGGTGGTACCAGGTGGCTTCTGAGACTTTTTCAGCCCAGTTCTACAATCTTATCATGCCTCAGGTATGACATTTGATCACTAGGAGCTTTGGAAAATATAAAAGCATCATCATTAGAGTTAAGGTTAAATAGTGAACATGTGATTTCACTGGTATGGGAAATTCCCAGGTGATGACACTTCCTCTACCAGTGAAGACTGGTACCACCTTGCAACTCATGTTCTTAGAAAGTTTTCTAGAGCACTGAAAGGGTAAGTGATGTGGCTAGAGTCACACAGCCAGAGCCTGAACTCAAGTCTTTCTAGTTTTGAGGTCAGCTCTATTACTTCATGCTCCCTCTAGAACCAGATCAAAATGAAGTGACATACTAATAGCTAGCACTTTATATAGTGATTTAAGGTTTGCAAAGCACATTTTGAATATTATTTTATTCTCACAACAATCCTTGTGAAATAGTTGCAATCATTATCCCAGTTTTACAGATGAGAAAACTGAAGCTGACCGAGATGAAGTGACTTGCCCAGGGTCACAGAGCTAGTAAATATCTGAAACCAGATTTGAATTTGGGTCTTCCTGACTCAATGTTCAGCTCTCTATCCCCTTGCCTCTCCTTGCCTTGCCTAGTCTTGCCTTCCTTTCCCTTGCCTTGATTTCTCTTCTTTGTCTTCACTTCCTTTCTCTTTCCTACCCTTGCTTCCCTTTGCCTTCCCTTGCTTCCTCTTCTTTTCACCCCCTTGCCTTCCCTTGCTTTCCCTTGCCTTGACTTCCCTTCCTTCTATTCCCTTCCTTTTCATTCCCTTCCACTCTCTTCCCCTTATTATGTCCCCCTCCCCATTATTAGTGGGGACTGATTTTTGACTTGAGTGTTTCTCATGAGCTCTTACCTGAAAGTATATTATTCTGATTTCCTTGAAGCACAGAGGTGATAGTGTTAGAAGCCCACTTGCGGATGGATAGCAGTTGGTCAAAGCATCGGGGAACCAGGGTACCAGCAAAGAAGCCAAGACATGGGAGAATTCGAACTTCCTAAATTGGAAAAGGAGGTTAGAAGTCATTAGTGAGGTAGCAGTAGTACATGTTGGGATGACCAAGTTCAAGCAAGTGGAGATTTTTCCTGCATCCCAAGCACTTACCCAACTTTGTCCTGACAAAACTTCAGAATTGCCCTCTTGCATTGCTTGCGACAATTATGATAGACGGACAGAAGCAAATCAGTAAGAGAAAAAAATCTCATCACCTTCTCAAAAATTATGGGAAACAAACTTTATATAGGAAGCAAATCACATTTCAAAGAGTGATCATGTGTATTCACTATCTCCCATTTGGACTATTGTGATAGCCTGCTGATGGCTCTCCCTGCCTCAAGTTTCTCCACTCACCAGTCCACTCTCTGCTCATCTACCAAGATAATCTCAAAGTTCAAATCTGACTATGTCACCTGCTCTTCCCTACCTAATAATACTCCAATGACTCTTTATTACCTATAGTACCAAATGTAAAAAACAAAAATCTTTGGTTTAGTATTCAAAGTCCTCCATAATCACCTTTCTGGTCTTCTTACACCTCACACCATTCCTGCCTCTCCCCTACACATGCTCTTTGCTTTAGTGTCATTTGCCTCCTTTCTTTCCCTAGAACAAGACTTCCTTCCATCTCCTGACTCCAGAAATTTTCACTCACTAACCCCCATGCCTCAAATACTCTTCCTCCCAGATTCCCTAACTTCCTTCAAGTCATAGATAAAATGTTCCTTTCTACAGGAAGATTTTTCCATCCCTTCTTAAATCTAATACCTTTACTCTGTTGATTTTCTCCACTTTATCCTGTATGTAGTTTGTGTGTATATCATTTTTTGGATGTGGTCTTCCCCATTAGACTGTGAGTTCCTTGAGAGCAGGGACTATCTTTTGCCTTTCTCTATATCTTGAGCACTTAGCATAGTGCCTGGAACATAGTAGATGCTTAATAAATGTTTACTGACTGGATGACAAAGTCTATAGGACATCCATTTAACTGCATGTTAAAATCTGGACAACAGACACACTTGGAAGGACTAACATAATGAATGTCATTAGGGAAATGGCAAAAAGAGATAGACTGCTCCTATGGTGATGTATAATAGGTGGAGAGCCCAAGTGATTTGTTATTTTCCTTGAGCTGTCAGAAGAGATCAAAGACCACTGGGACATTGGCTGGACCTCCTAGACTAATTTCTTGGAGGGCATGGATAAAAGCTGAACAGGATAGACAGCCCTCAATGGGTTGAGATCTACATTTCTGGAGGGAACATCCAAGACATTAAGATCACAGATCTACTTCAGTGTCAAGAAGAGTCATATTTTATTTTTTCTTTCTTTCTTTCTTTCTCTCTTTCTTTCTTTCTTTCTTTCTTTCTTTCTTTCTTTCTTTCTTTCTTTCTTTCTTTCTTTCTTTCTTTCTTTCTTTCTTCCTTCCTTCCTTCCTTCCTTCCTTCCTTCCTTCCTTCCTTCCTTCCTTCCTTCCTTCCTTCCTTTCTTTCTTTCTTTCTTTCTTTCTTTCTTTCTTTCTTTCTTTCTTTCTTTCTTTTTGGTGAGGCAATTGGGGTTAAGTGACTTGATCAGGGTCACACAGCTAGTAACTGTCAAGTGTCTGAGGCCAGATTCGAACTCAGGTTCTCCTGAATCCATGGCCAGTGGCATATGCGCCACCTAGCTTCCCCTGAAGAGTCATATTTTCAATATTTTTTTTATTTCACTGAATGAATCAAAAAGAAGATATTCAGCATCCAACAATGATTTAATAATGGTAAATGGGATTATCAATTGCTAATAATCAAATAAATTATCATATATAAAGTGCTTTGTGAGTGTTAGCCATTATTATGTATTGGGGCAGCTAGCTGTCACAGTGGATAGAGCACTAGGCCTGGGGTTAGGAAGACATCCTCAGGTGGAAGATACCATCTAATTGAACCCCTTCATTTTACAGATGAGAAAATGGAGGAGTAGAAGGGTTGTGGCTTGCTCAATGTTGCACAGGTATTAAGGAGCAGAACCAGGTTTCAAACTCAGTTCATCTGATTCCCAACCCTTTTCATTACATAACCCATAATCTATAATTCCATCTATAATTTGGTAACATTGCCTGGGTCAGCATATACCAGAATCTTTTCCAGGTCTCTATTCTCTACTGAACATCATGGCTTTTAAAAAATGGGTTCATTGAAAACTATTTCTACATGTAACTGGAAAATAATAAAATACTTTTATAATTTAAAAATTAAAAAATAAAAAATAAAATGGGTTTAAGATGTTCTTACAGCATCAACCTGGAAAGCACAGTTCTCAGCCTTCTAATGTGGACAAAGAAATATGATCTCTCTGGATGGCAGAACTGGTTTTTCCACAGAGGTGCCCTTGTATGATGAATCTGTCTCAACCTCGATTCTCACAATACAGCTTGGAATGAGGCTGACTCTCCTACCCCTGACTCTTCCCACAGATAAAGTTGTACCTCACCTCAGATGTATAATAGAAAGAGAAGAGCAGCTGGCTTAATCTTACTGCTCCCATGCGCAGCACTGGCTTCTCTGATCCCAACCACGTGGAAAGGTGCTGTGGGCGAGAGGAGATCAATCAATAGATCAACCAACAGAAGTTGATTAAGTGGCTGTGTATGTGCCAGGCATTGTACTAGGCACTGAGGATACAAAGACAGAAATAGAATATTCCCTACCTTTGAAGAGTTTGCCTACTATTAAAGATGCTATATATGTATATACACAATATATACACATATACATATATGTGTGTGTGTGTGCATGCATATGCATATATGCATATATGTGTGCGTGGCTGAAGTCAGGAAATCCATGCTACCTCTTATTGTGTTTATATTATATATAATATTTAGAAACAGAATATATGTATGTGTATCTATATGTATTGTATGTCTATTTCTGTGTATGTATATAAAGACAGAGAGAGAGATGGAGAGACTGAGAGTCAGAGAGAAAGAAACAGAGAGAGATACAGAAAAAACAGAGAGAAAAAGGGATAAAGACAAATATGGAGACACAGATACACAGAGAGACAGAAATACAAAGACACTAAGAATCAGAAAGAAAGATACAGAGAGAAAGGGAGAGACAGAGTGAGAAAGAGAAGTGAGCAGTGAGCACTGTCATGAAAACCCAGAGACACAGTTTCAGATACTGCAGAGAGATCAATAAGAATGAAAACTTAGAAAAGACTATCATTAGACTTGCCACTTACAGAGATATTGATAACCTTGGAGAGAAAAGTTTTATGGTGTGATAGAGTTGAAAGCCAGATTGTAAGAGACTGAGAATTAAGTGAAAGGAGAGAAAGGAGGCTGAGGGTACAAAAAGGTTTGGTTCCCCCTCCCCACCCCAGGAATTGGGCTATGAAAGGGAAGGGAAATATAGGAAAATAATTTGAGAAGATGGTAAGGAGGAGGGAAAATTTTCTTTAAAGATGATGGAGATCAAGGCAACTAGGTGGTGCAGTGGATAAAGCTCTGACTCTGGATTCAGGAGGATCTCAGTGCAAATTCAGCTTTAGACACTTGACACTAGCTGTGTGACCCTGGGTGCATCACTTAACCCTAATTGCCTTGAAAAAAAAGATAATGGAGATCTTAGCAATAGGGAAGGAACCAGTAGATAGTGATAGATTCAAAACTGGGGGAGAAAGGGATGAATGGATGAACATCAAATCTTTTGCCAGCAATGTAAAGAAATAACCCCATACCCCAGTATTTCCCAAGGACTGTTGGTAGGTCACCTTCTCCCCAACAACCCCATCTTACTTTGAATATCCTGAATGTAATTTCTGGAGTTGGCTGACTTTCCAGAATGGTCATTATAACATTATCCAAGGCCTCAATCTTTTTCTGGCTCAGGGCCTGAAACAAAGACAGGAACATTATGATGTGATGGACCCAGGAGGAAGAATGCAGAGAACCTGAAAAAAGGCAGGCAAATGTTAGGCATGATACAGAAACAGACTGGCTGAATAGGTAGGGGGCTAGGTTTGGGGTTATGGAGACCTGGGGTCAAACTCTACCTTGGTCAGTCAATAGCTGTGTGAACCTGGAAAAGTCTCTCAGAACTGTTTCTTCAGCCATAAATGAGGATAATACCAGCATTAAAAGGTTGTAGAGAGGTCAGATAAGGTTTCTTCAATCTTTGAATTTATGTGTTAGTTATTATTTATACTACACGAAAAGAAAACATGAGTAAGAAAAGTTGGGCAAGTTGATCTCAGAGGAATAGAGAGCCACTAGAATTTATTGAACAAGGAAGTGTCATGGTCCAAACTGTGTTTGGGGATCACCAGACTTTGGTAGCTGTATGAAAGATGGGAGAGAGACAGAGACAAAGAGACACAAGGAGACAGAGAGAAGAGAGATAAGAGAGAGGAGAGACAGAGAGGAATGACAGAGAGATAGAGACAGAGAAAGAGAGACACAGAGAGACAGAGACAGAGAGAGAGGGAGAGACAGACAGACAGACAGACAGACAGACAGACAGACAGACAGACTTGAGACAGGGAAAACAATTGTACCAGTGCCAGTAAGAGCTAATTAGGACATTAGATGAGATGAAGTAAAACAAGTTGCCCTGTTAAGAATGTAACCCACTGAAAACTCACTTTCACAGGCATCCTTACTGGTGATTTCCCTTTCAATGAATCATTTGTAGGTGGCAATGAGAACACACATTTGAGGCAGCGACTGATGATCAAGTCTATCTCTTCCTCATTCAAGGGTGGGTACAGTTCCCTGAGAGGAGAGGAATAAGGTAGATTGTCAAATTCAAGTTCAGAGTGAAGATATTCATTGATCTTTGTATAATGAAACAAGGCACCAACTTTGGAGCCAGGAGATCTAAGTTTTAGTCCTGCTGAACCCCTTATTCAATGTGTGAACTTTAAAGGAATCAGTGGACCTCTTTTTTTTTTGTGAGGCAGTTGGGGTTAAGTGACTTGCCCAGGGTCACACAGCTAGTAAGTGTCAAGTGTCTGAGGCTGGATTTGAACTCAGGTCCTCCTGAATCCAGGGCCAGTGCTCTATCCACTGTGCCATTTAGCTGTCCCATTAGTGGACCTCTTTGAGTCTCAGATTCCACATCTGTAAAATGGGGATACCAATGCAGTACCTGCACCCCCTCCCTCAGAGGGCCGCTTGAACCATCAAATCAGCATGGAGGCAGTGTGGTCAAAAGAGCCTTAGAGATCCAGGTTTTAGGGATAGAATTAATGTGGTGGGGAGAGAAAGGAAGTATTTTAGCCTAACTCAGCCAGCAAGTGGACCAAAAGTCATCTTCAAGGGATCCCTTTACTTGAATTGGGTTCAGGAATGAGTACCATTTAGCAGTTCTGTTGCTCATTCTCAATTCTGGGTCACAGAACCAGGGCACAAGGGGAGGGATATGAGCATGGGCCCTACATGTATACTGAGTAAGGAACAAATTCTGGAAATGTAGTCATGTGGTTCTGAGTTCAGGAATAGAGCAGAGTCTCAGTTCTAGTTCTAGTGGAGTCTCAGTTCTAGCCTTTAGGACAGCACATGAGGCTACCCAAGGCAGGAGTCCAGGACCAAAGAGAAGTCCAAAATTCAGTTCCTCTGAATATGCAAAACCTCTCGGTGAGTAAACACTAACTGGGAACAGTAGCAATCTACTAAAATACACAAAGCAACAGACATATTCCTAGGTCAGGAATTTGGAGAGCATAAACAGTGAATAGGGATCTTCTTGGATCACACCTTTTTCGGAGCATTTAAAACTTGCAGTCTTCCAGACTGAGTTATGGAAGCAGTAGAAGATGTAAAAAGACAGAAGCTTGGGAAAGACATCCCCCAATTCCCAGAAGTGTACATATTCTAGCACCAACACAAAGTTCAAAGTTAAGAATAGGCTGAAAGAATGAGAAGGACAAAGAGAAGAAGGACAAGGAAGAGGAGGAGAAGGAGGAAGAGGAGGAGGAGGAGGAGGAGGAGGAGGAGAAGAAGAAGAAGAAGAAGAAGAAGAAGAAGAAGAAGAAGAAAGAGGAGGAGAAAGAGTTGAACTTCTAGACACAAACCCAGAAGAAGACACCGACTTGAAATCAGCCACAATCAAAGCCTCAAGGGAAAATGAAGATTGGATATAAGTTCACCAAGAATTCTTAGAAGCAAACAAAAAAAAATTATAATTCAAATGAGAAATTTGGAAAAAAGATTTAAAGTCTGGCAGAAGAAGTACAATTTTTTTTATTTAGCGTTTTCCCCTAGTTACACATAAAAAAAAATAAAACCCAATTTTTCACATTGATTTTTTAAAACTTTGTGTTCCAATCTTTTTCTTCCTATTCTCTCCACCCCTCCCTAAGAAATCAAGCAATTTAATATAAGTTATACACTTGCAGTCATGCAAAACATCTCCACATTAGTCAGGTTGTGAAAGAAAACAGACAAAATAACTTTAGAAAGAGGAACTTACAAAAAAAATTATACTTCAATCTGTATTCAGATATCATCAGTTCTTTCTCTGTAGATGAATTGCATTTTTCATAGTCCTTCTGATAGTATCCTGCTTATCATTTCTTTCAGTTACTATTACTAACTGTATTACTATTCCCTCCCCTTGATATTTACTGTTTTCTATCTTCTTTTACCCCATCCCTCCTCAAAAGTGTTTTGCTTTTTACTTCCCCCTCCCCCAATCTGGCCTCCCTTCCTTCACCTTTCCCCCCTTATCCCCTTCCCCTCCCACTTTCCTGCAGGGCAAGATATATTACTATAACCACTAAAGTGTGTATGTTATTCCCTCTTTGAGCCAATTCTGATGAGAGTAAGTCTCACTCACTCCCTGCTCCTTCCCCATCTTCCTCTCCACTCCATAAGCTTTTTCTTGTTTCTTTTATGTAAGCTACTTTTCCCCATTCCACCTCTCCCTTTCCCTTTCTTCCAGTGTATTCCTCTTACCCCTTAACTTTACTTTAAAGATGTCATCATGGGGCATCTAGGTGACACAGTGGACAAAACACCAGCCCTGGACCCAGGAGGCCCCAAGCCCATATCCAGCCCCAGACATAAGCCACCCCACCCTCTCTGTCCTGCAAAAACAAGGATAAACAAAAAATAAATGCTTTACATATATCATCTCTTCATATTCAATTCACACCTGTGCCCTCTAAGTATATTCCTTTCAGCTGCCCTCATACTGAGAGAATTCTTGAGTTAGAAGTATCATCTTCCCATGTAGGAATGTAAAAAGTTTAACCTTTTAAAATCCCTCATGATTTCTTTTTCCTGTTTACCTTTTTATGCTTCTCTAGGGTCTTGCATTTGAAAGTCAAATTTTCTATTCAGCTTAGGTCTTTTCATCACAAATTCCTGAAAGTCCTCTTTTTCATTGAAGTCCCATTTTTCCCCTGAAAGATTAAACTCAGTTTTGCTGGGTAGGTGATTTTGGGTTGTAATCCCAGTTCCTTTGCCCTCTGGAATATCATATTCCATGTCCTCCAGTCTTTTAATGTAGAATCTGAAGGATCTTGTGCTATCTTTACTATGGTTCCACAGTATTTTAATTGCTTCTTTCTAGCTACTCGCAATATTTTCTCCTTGACCTGGGAGCTCTGGAATTTGGCTATAATATCCCTGAGAGTTTTTCTTTTTGGATCTCTTTCAGGAGGTGATTGGTGGATTCTTTTAATTTCTATTTTACCTTCTGATTCTAGAATATCGGGGCAATTTTCCCTGACAATCTCTTGGAAGATGATGTCTAAGCTCTTATTTTGTTCATGGTTTTCAGGTAGTCCAATGATTTTCAATTTATCTGTACTGGATCTATTTTCCAGGTCAGCTGTTTTTCCAAGGAGCTATTTCATATTGTCCTCTATTATTTTATTCATTTGTATTTGCTTTATTGTGTCTTGATTTTTCATAAAGTCATTAGTTTCTATTTGCTCTATCCTAATTCTTAAGCAAAGACTTTCTTCAGAGAGCTTCTGTACCTCCTTTTCCATTTGGCTAATTTGGCTTTTCAAGTTGGTGACTTTTTTTTCATGACCCTCCTTCATCACTCTCATTTCTCTTTCCATTTTTTCCTCCACCTCTCTAACTTTATCTTCAAAATCCTTTTTAAGTGCCTCGATGGCCTGAGACCAATTCATATTTTTCTTGCAAGCTTTGGATATAGGAGCTTTGACTTTGTTATTTTCTTCTGAGGGTGTATTTTGATCTACCTTGTCACCAAAGAAACTTTCAATGGTCCACTGCTTTCTTTGCCTGCTCATTTTGCCTGCCTATTTTTTGACTTTTAACTCCTTCTTACAGTAGAGTCCTGCTTTGAGGATGCACTGTCCCAAGCTATAGGGAGTCCCAGGGAGTATGATTTAATGAGAAGCTCATTCTGCCTGGCCTGTAAGTAACCACGGGGCTGCTTGCTCTTTAACCTGGAAGCAGAAGTCTGATTGAAATATATTTCTCTATAATTGAAAGCTTGGTGTATCTGTGCCCCCCCCCCCCCACTGGGCCACTGGTTTTAGATATGAGCGCTCTGCCTTTGTTCTAGCAGAGACTGCAGCTATTTCCCCCTGGCCAACCACTGGAACCTCTCACTGCTCCATGAGCTGAATTTCAGAAGTAGAGGCTGAACCTGATGGTTCCCAGGCTCTGGAGGTGCAGCCTGCCTGGAGCTGGATAAGCACTGTGTGCTGTGCTCCTCTCTTAGCCTGGTTCCACAGACCTTCCCTGTCTCCCTTTTAAGAAGTCTTTGGCTGGAAAATGGTCTCTTTCTGTTCTTTTGTGGGTTCTGCTGCTCCAAGAATTGTCTTATGGTATTTTTTGAAGGTATGTGGATAGTTTGTGTTGAGAGCTCTGAGAGTCACAGCCTTTTCTCTGCCATATTGGCTCCACCCTGAGGTATAAAATCTTACTGAAGAAAATTGCTCCTTTAAAATTAGAAGTAGCCAAATGGAAGCAAATTACTCTATGAGACATCAAGAAACAATAAAACAAAGTCAAAGGACTGAAGAAAATAAGACATATCTAATAGGAAATACAACTGACCTTGAAAACAAATTGAGATTATTGTATTGACTACCTGAAAGTCATGAACAAAAAAAGAGCCTCTACATCTTATTGCAATAGATCATAAAAATATCATAGAACCCGATGACAAAATTGAAATTTAAAAAATCCATGTCAAGACAGACAGACAGACAGAGATAGAGAGATTCAAGATGACTGGGTATTTGCTGTCATTATTAAAATAAAATTAAAGGGGCAGCTAGGTTTCGCAGTGGATAGAGCACTGGCCCTGGAGTCAGGAGGACCTGAGTTCAAATCTGACCTCAGGCACTTAATACTTACTAGCAGTGTGACCCTTGCCTCACCAAAAAGAAATTTAATTAATTAATTAAATGAATGAATGAATGAATAAAAATTAAAAATACAATCTTTTAAAAAAAAATCCATGTCACCTCCTGAAAAAAACCTCAAAATGAAAATTATCAGGAATATTATATAAAAAATCCCAAACTCTCAGGTAGAAGAAAACAAGTGGTCAGAAAAAAGGGAATTCAAATAATGTGGACTCTGAGTCAGAATCATACAGGATTTAGCAGCCATGCTAAATGAATGAAGGTGATAATCTTCATTCAGCCATGCTAAATAATGGAATATGATATTTCAAAAGGCAAAAGATATAATTAATAATAATGTTTACATGGTGCTACTATGTGGCAGGCACTATGCTAAGTGCTTTACAAATATTATCCCAATTTATCCCCAAAACAATCCTAGGAGGTAGAGTATTATTATTATTTTATTTTATAATTGAGGATAATGAAGCAAATAGAAGTTAAGAGATTTGCACAAGGTCATGCAGCTATTAAGTGTCCAAGGCTGAATCTGATCTCAGGTTTTTCTGACTCAGGGCCTTGTGCTCTATCTACAGCATCACTTAGCTGGATGTAGGTTTATAACCAAGAATAACCTATTGAGCAAAACTAAGTATAATAGTACAGAGGGAAAATATGGGCATTTAATGCAACAGGAGGACTTTCAAGCTGATGAAAAACCAGAGTTGAACAGAAAAATTTGACATTCAAACATAACACTGTAAAGAAGCATAAAAAAGGTAAACATGAGTGAGAAATCATAAGGGAGGGGCAGCTAGGTGGCACAGTGGATAAAGCACCGGCCCTGTATTCAGGAGGACCTGAGTTCAAATCTGACCTCAGACACTTGACACTTACTAGCTGTGTGACCCTGGGCAAGTCACTTAATCCTCATTGCCCTGAAAAAAAAAAGAAATCATAATTGAGTAAATGAGGTTAAACTGCTTATATTTTTATATAGGGAGATGACACCTATAGCACCTCAGAATTTTATCATCACCAGAGGTCTCAGAGGGAATCTAACAAGACAGTGGACCCAGATGTGATTTTATTATGTTTAATTCTATTCTCAAAACAATAATGGAAGAGAAATTTCACTAGTTGATGGGGGGAGAAAAGAGAGGACAAATGGGCAAAATTATCTCAAAATAGGTTGTACAATGAAGAGTTTATACAATGAAGGATACTAGCAAAATACTAGTATAAATTACCTAGTAGTGATATCTTAGAGATCAGACATTATAATCAGGCTGGATTTGTACCAGGAATGTAGAGCTGGTTTAATATTAGAACTCTAAGCATAACTGTTCATATTAATAACAAAAACAACAAAAATCATAATAGTTGCAATATGTGAAAATATTTTGAAAAAATATAATGCCAATTCCTATTTTTAAAAAAATCACTAAAAAGCATAGGAATAAATGGAATTTTCCTTGAAATGATAAGAAGTATCTATCTAAAACCAAAAGCTAGAATTTTATGTAATGAGGATAAACTTTTCCAATAAGATCAGAGGTGAAGCAAGGATGTCCATTATCACCATTACTATTCAATATTTTACTGGAAATGGTAGCAATAGCAATAAAAAAAGGAAAATATATTGAGGAAATAAACATAAACAATGAGGAAGCAAAATTATCACTCTTTGCTGATGATATGTTGTCTTATTTAGAGAACTCTAAAGAAACAACTAAAAATAATTGAAACAATAAACAACTTCAGCAAAGTTATAGGATATAAAATAAACCCATATAAATCATTAGCATTTCTTTATATTACCAATGAAATCCTGCAGTAAGAGATAAATTCCACTCAAAATAACTACAGGGAGTAAAATACTCTTTGGCAAAATGTTCTTTGCACAAATAAAAATATCTAAATAAATGAAGATATATTAATTGCTCATGTATAGGCTGAGCCAATATAATAAAATAACAATACTACCAAACTAATTTACTTATTCAGGATGTGGGAAAATAGGTGTGCCAGTGCATTGTTGGTAGAGTCCAACCATTCTGGAAAGTAATATGGAACTATGCCCAAAACTATTAGACCTTGTGTGCCCTTTTACCTGGAGTTAACATCACCAGGTATATACTACAAAAAAGATCAAAGAAAGAGGAGATGTACCACACATATAGAAATGTTAATAGAAGCTGAGGGAGTCATGAGAATTGCATCCCTTCTAATTCAGATACTCATTGCTATTTGTCCTTCTTTCCAAAGAGAACCTTAGCATCAGGTGATGTCATGACTTCCACTGAATTGGATTTAAGTGAGGTAGGGCTGTACAAGGTCACCAACTTCACTCTCTCCTCTATACCCATCTGGATCCACTGGCAATTGAGGTTAAATGACTTGCCCAGGGTCACACAGCTAGTAATTGTCTGAGGTGAGATTTGAACTCAGTTCCTCTCAACTTCAGGACCAGTGCCTTATCTACTGTGCCACCTAGATATTCAGAGATTAGGGAATCCTGGCTTTATTCCTAGATTGTACCCCTTAGAGTGGGGGTCCTTAACCTAGGTCTGGGAATTGTTTATAAAAAAATCTGCTAGCTGTATTTCAGTATGCTTGGTTTCCTTTGGCAGGGAGATGGTGCAGTTGATAGAGTGTTGGTCCAGGAGACAGGAAGACCTGAGTTCAAATCCAGCCTCAGACACTTGACCCTTAATAGCTGTGCAACCTAGGCAAGTCACTTAACCCTCATTGCCCCACAAAAACAAAACAACAAAACCAACAAAACAAAACCCAAAAAATGAAATAAGAAAAAAACTAAAGAAAAAAAGAAAGAATAAAATGAAATAAAAAATAAATGTGTGTTCCCTCCTCCTTTCTATGCTTGTGTTTTATTTTATGCATTTAAAACCTTGGTCTGTATTTTATTTTATGCATTTAAAACTCTTGATCTACGAAGGGATCCATAGGCTTTACTAGACTTCCAGGGTAGTCCATGAAAGAAAAAAGGTGAAGTGCCCCTTCTTCAGAGAGAGGATTTTGAGATCTAACAACTTTAAAAATTCTGCAATTGATGGGGCCATCACAAATATCTAGGATGTTTCCTACTTGTTGTACGTGTTCCCTTAACAGCACATGATCATTTAAATCATCATTTGAGGAGAGTAGGAAATTGCATAGATATATTTGTTTTTGAGATTAGTAATACCAAAAATAGGATCACAGCTTTAGGGCAGGATAGTACCTTAAGAATCATGGAGGGGGCAGCTAGGTGGCACAGTGGATAGAGCACTGGCCCTGGATTTAGGAGGACCTGAGTTCAAATATGGCCTCAGACACGTGACACTTACTAGCTGTGTGACCCTGGGTAAATCACTTAACCCTCATAGTCCTGCAGAAAAAAACCCCAAACCAAAACAAACCAAAAACCAAAACCAAAATCAAAACCAAACCAAACAAAAAGAGTCATGGGGTACCACCCTTTCATTTGAGGAAAAGGAGATCCAGATTAGTTAAGTGATTTGCCCAGACACACAGGCTTAGAAGTCAAACACAGTTCCTTTTGTTTCAAAGCCAATTCTGTCTCCACCTTACCTTGTTGCCTCCAGCAATAACAAAGACATTTATAGAGCACCTTAACATTTGTTGTTCAGAAGTGTCTGACTCTTTGTGACTCCATTTGAGGTTTTCTTGGCAGAGATACTAGAGTGGTTTGCTATTTCCTTTCCCAGCTTGGGAAACTGAGGCAAACAGTGTGAAGTTACTTGCCTAGGGTCATATAGCAGTTAATTTTCTGAGGTCAAACTTGAACTCAGGTCTTCCTGACTCCAGGCTTGTTGCTCTATCCACTTAATCACCTAGCTGACCCTGAAGTTTATGCAGGTAGTAAATGGCAGAGTCAGAATTCAAACTTAGATCTTCTGACTTGAAAGTCGACACTTTGTACCACATAACTGCAATGAGGATGCTTCATTTCAGAGAGCACTTAAAACTTTCTTATTAGTCTAATAGTACAGAGGGAAATACCTGGTCTCTAAAGAGGATCTGAGTTTAGATTTTGCTTCTGATTCTTATTGATTTGGGGCAAGTTAATTAGATCCTTTGGGCCTCAGTTTCCTCCTCTGTAAAGTGAAGGGTGTTGAACTAGGTGACCTCTGAGGTCCCTTCTAACTCTAGATCTATGATTCTAGGAAATAACTGAGTTAGCCAAAATAATCAGTTAAAATAGTTACCAGAAGATGGCTACATTGAAGCATTTCTGTTGTGTCCTTGGAGCTCTGTCACCCCTCTCTATTCCCAACTGAATTTGTGTTTACAAATTAATTTGAGGGTACTTTTGACTAATCTTTCTGAATTCAAATCCTGCTCAGAGACGTATTGTCTGTGTGACCCTGGGCAAGTCACTTAACCCTGTTTGGCTCAGTTTCCTCATCTGTAAAATGAGCTAGAGAAAAAAATGGCAAACCACTCCACTATCTTTGCCAAGAAAACCCCAAAAGGGGTCACAAAGAGTCGGACACAACTGAACAATTTTTTGACTGGTATCTCAAGGCCTGGAATAGCTTATGGTGATTCCTGCAATCACCTGGAAAAAGAATAGTTAGACTCTGTTCTATGGCCATGTACTTACCCCAAGTAAGACAGAGCTGTCATGATATCTGGGCACAATGAAGTGTCTGGGTTCTCCTTGGACTCTGCTGCCAGTATTTGCTAGTATAGAAAAAACATGGAGGAAAAAACAGCAACAAAGAACAAAGTTTGACTGGGCATCGCTGTTCTTATCTTCCTCTCTACAAAAGTTTCCTTTAAAAAAGTCTTTCCTATGTATTTCTTAAAGGATAGAACAGAATGAATTCAGACTGAACCACTTAAAGAAAATAATCAATAAGCAGAGGAACAAGATCATTTGATCCTCAGTGCAGTTTGTTTTTGACAAATATTAGGAGAAAAAAAGATTCCCAAGATCTTTGAATGTTGTTAGCCATAATGTGATTTGACCCAGAATCTCAGGTTCAGAAGATTCCGTGAAAAAACATCAAAGCTTTCTGGAAGGCCAGGAACCTACCACTTTGTAAAAGTGCTTGTTGGGGAGCTAGGTGGCACAGTGGATAAGAGCATTGGTCCTGAAGTTGGGAGGACCTGAGTTCAAATTTTACCTCAGACACTGTGTGATCCTGGGCAAGTCACTTAACCCCATTGCCTTAAATATCTGGGGTCATCTCTAGTTATTCTGATGTATATCTTGCCACTGGACCCAGATGGCTCTGGAGGAGAGAGTGAGGCTGGTGATTTTCCACAGCCCTCCCTCACTTAAATCCAATTCAGTGCAAGTCATAACATCATCCTGATGTCATGGTCCTCTTTGAGAATGAAGGATAGGGGCAGCTAGTTGGCACAGTGGATAAAGCACTGGCCCTGGATGCAGGAGAACATGAGTTCATATCTGGACTCAGACACTTGACACTTACTAGCTGTGTGACCATGGGCAAGTCACTTAACCTTCATTGCCATGCCCTCCCCCCAAAAAGAATGAAGGACAAACGACAACAACAACAAGTGATTATCACATTGCCCTTCTCTATTCTCCAATACAGTCCTACATAATACAACAAACATTTATTAAACACCTACTGTATGCAGGGCAAGAAGCAGTATAGATAATGCCTAATGCCTTCCTTCCAGGAGCTTCTCATTTCATAAAGGGGATGACAACAACATAGATAGCTATAATGCACAAGATTATAAAATACAGAAGCAGTCTTGGTGTTAGGAAAAACGGAGTTTTCCTACCTATATCTTAGTACCTATATAGCTTTCTGCAAGTAACTTACTTCTTATGCCCCAGGTAACTCTCCAAGCCTGGAATTCTTGACTTTTTTAATGTCAGAGACTCCCATAGTAGTCTAATGAAACCTATAGTTCCCATTTTCAGAATACAAATTTTTAATTGCTAAAATAAAATTCATAGGATTACGAAGGAAACAAATCGCATTAAAATACATTTATTTAAATATTCAAACAAAAATAATAACAAATAGCAAATAACAAGTATCTACTTTTCTCTCTGTGTGTGTGTGTGTGTGTGTGTGTGTGTGTGTAGTTCCTCAATGGAAATTTCTATGCCCAACGAAAAGTCAAATTTGAACTTCGATTTTCCTGACTCTAGGCTTGGCCATCTATGCACTTTGCTACCTAGCTTCCCAGGAACATAGATATGAGCTATATTTGGAGATTCTCCCAGAGCAAATTCTGGCAAGGAATAGTGTGTGACAGGGAGAATATGAATCTTTTTGGGTCAGGCCCCAAGGTCCAGCCCAGTCTGGGTGAGCCCAGGGTTTGGGGAGGCCTATGAATTATATTAATAATAACAAGGGACATTTCTATAGCACTTTTAGGTTTACTTGCCTTCCTCTTAAATTTACTATGCCTTCTACAAATGGTCTTTGTTCCACTCTTGTCCCTGTTTCCCTAGCACCTAGCACAATACCAGGCACAATAGCAAGCTCTTAATAAATGCTCTTTGAATTGTACTGAATCTTTTTTGATCCCTTGAGGCAGGCACTACAGGTGGTATCATCCCAACTTTATAAATTAGAAATAGAGACTTTAAGTGCCTTGTCTTAAAATAATGTCATTTTAATAGTCTCATAATCATATTATGTAATATAATTTATTAGCATATTATATAATATTATCTATCTCTATGACAGCTGATAAGAGTGGTTTTAGCACTACCCATTAGAGCTTTCTTTCTCCCCTTCCTAAGACATTGCCTCAGCACCACCAGTTAAGCCACCCAAAGTAAAGCCTGGCAGGGAGAGGGACCCAGTTTCCTGGGGACAGTGCTACATCGGGTTTCTTTCTTGCTACATTAGCCCAGCTTTCCAGTTCACACTATTCCAGATCAGATAAGAACAGATTCTGTTTTTTAAACTCCACCAAAGACATATTGCACAACTTTTTGAAACATTCAGTTCTAGCATGCCTTTACATGGGAGGAACACCTGGGTTCAAGTCCCTGTCCTTTGTCATGTGATGTCTGTGTGACAGTGGGTAAATCACAACTTCTCAGTGCCCCAGCCAACTTTTTAAGACTATACATTTTGGAGGTTATGGAAGAACAGAACTGGTAGAGCAAGGTTCTCCCTGGGAACTTATATACTTGTGAAACCACAAGTATGGTCCAAGGTCAAAATTCTAAAGCTATAGTGAGGTCAGAGGAGAATTGCCAACTGCTGAGATAAAATCTGGATCTGTATATTTGTAGACATAAGCTTCTCACCCCCCCCCCCAGCTTTCTTTTCTATGTAATAAATCTCTTCCCTCTTTTCTTCCCTCTTAGTTACTTCAAGGCAGAATCTAGTAGGTGCTTAATAAATGTTAACTTTAGAGGACACATTGTCCAACCCCCACCCCTTCACCTAGGTTGTGTCATGGATAGAGTATGGTTCTAGTTACTACTACTACTGCTACTACTACTACTACTACTACTACTACTACTACTACTACTACCACCACCACCATTACCACCACTGCTACTATACAGATGAAGAAACTGTGCCTGAGAGATGTTAAATGACCTACCTAGGATCATAGAAATATTAAGTATCAGAGCTGGATCAAACCCCAATCTGGGAGGTAGGTGCTATTATTATCATCCCTGTTTTACAGACCGAGGGAACTGAGGCTGTTAAGAGGAGGTAAGTGACTTAGCCATGATCACAACTCATAAGTGCCTCCTGAGGATGGTTTTGAACTCAGGTCCTCCTGACTTGAGGGCTAGCTCTTTTTACACTGTGCCACTTAGCTACCTAATTAAATATGGAAAGAGCCAATGCCTCTTCTCAATAGAAAGTCAGGTATATATGAATGAGATAGACAAGCCCTGAAATTAGAAAGATTTGTGTTCAAAATCTGCCTATGATATCTTCTGACTGTGTGACCCTGGGCAAGTCCTTAAAGTCTCAGTATTCCAGGATATTCTCTGATTATGTTGCTGATCTCCCGTTTTCTTTTCTTTTCTTTTTGCAGGGCAATGAGGGTTAAGTGACTTGCTCAAGGTCACACAGCTAGTAAGTGTCAAGTGTCTGAGGCCAGATTTGAACTCAGGTCCTCCTGAATCCAGGACCAGTGCTTTTATCCACTGTGCCACCTGGCTGTCCCCTATTTTTATTTTTATTTTTAAGTTTTTTTCTAAATTTATTTTTTCTTCTAGTTTTCTTACTAGAGAGTTCTCTGTACTAAGAAATCTGCAGTCCAGACCAAAGAAACCCCAGAGTAAGTACTTGTGCTATACACATACACACTGTAAATTGTATCCATGTGGACCTGGCTCCACTTACATTTTAACAGTCTAAAACTTAGTAAATAATACGTTTTGGAGGATTGCCTAAGGTTTTGAAAAGTGACTTACCCAGGGTCATAAAAGTAGTGTCAGAAAGGGATTTGAACCCCAAGTCTATCCAACTCCAAGTAAACGCTCTAGTCTCCTTGTGCAGACTGACCCACCCACTGTAAATAACTGAGGTAAAAGGGTTACTTCACATTGTGCTTGGTAGAACCTTAAAATAGAATGATTTCTTGCCCGATAGAAGAGTCTCACTTACCAACAAATGATCTGTTGCTGCCCTCCTCAAATTTGTTTTGAAAAAGAATCTCTTTCCCCGGGCCATTATTTCTCCAGCCATCAGGAGGGACTGAATAAATTCTCTTCTGATCTGTACATCCTGCAGTTCAAAGGTGTCATTCATAAAGGGAGGGAAAGAAGGAGAAAGAATCCTGAAGAAAGCAGCATGACCCAGTTTAAGGTCAGCCTGTTAGTATACAAGCATTTATTAAGTCGCATCCTGTGCTAAGCAGTGGGGATAAAGGTAAAAACATGATCCTGCTCTCAGGGAGCTTATGTTCTAATATACTTATGTACATATTTAGGTATATATGTATGTATGTTTTGTGTTTAATTGTTTTAATCATGTATGACTCTTCATGACCATTTTGGATTTTTGTGGGGAGGGCAAAGATACTGAAGTGGTTTGTCAATTCCTTCTCTGGTTCATTTTACAGATGAGGAAACTGAGGCAAATAGGATTAAATTGCGTACCAAGAGTCACACAGCTAGTACATGACTGAGGCCAGATTTGAACTCAGGTCTTTCCAACTCCAGGCAAGGTGCTGTAGCCACTGTACCACCTAGCTGCTGCACTCCCTTCCCCACCCCTTCTCTTGCTCTCACTCTCTCTCTCTCTCTCTTTTTTTTAAGTGAGGCAATTGGGGTTAAGTGACTTGCCCAAGGTCACACAGCTAGTAAGTGTTAAGTGTCTGAGGCCGGATTTGAACTCAGGTACTCCTGACTCCAGGGCCGGTGCTCTATCCACTGTGCCATCTAGCTGCCCCTCTCCGTCTCTCTTGCTTTTGTTCTTGCTCTCCCTTTCTCCTCTTTTTCTCCTCCCCCTCTCTCTTGCTCTCTATAGATAGATATCTATATATGGAAGTGTATGTGCATACACACACATATATATATAGACACACAGATTTACACACATATTTATATATACGTATATCCATCCATTCATCCATCCATCCATCCATCAAGAGACTAAATGTAAGGTAATTCAGAGACAAAGGAACTAGAAGCTTGGAGAACCAGGAAAGACTTCCTAAAGGAGATGGGCTTTGAGCTGAGTCTTGAAGTAAAATAGGAATATTATGAGGCAGAGGTGAGGAGAGAAAGATTTCCAGGTCTGGGGACACTTGGTGCAAAAACACAGAGATGGAAAATGGGGGTCATGAACAAGGAATAATAAGTAGACTGATGTAACCAGACTATAGAGTGAATTCAGAAGAATAATACATAAAACAGGACAAACTGAGAGTAATTTCAGAGGAAAGAAACTACTAGCATTCAGGTTACCAGGAAAGGCTTCTTGCAGGGCTGGGATTTTAGATGAGACCTGAAGGTAGCCAGGAGGTGAGTGATGAGAAGGAAGAGAATTCCAGGCATAGGAGACAAGAGATGATCAGTGAAAATGCATGGAATCAGGAGACAGAGTGTCTTATTTGAGGAACACCGCCCCCGCCCCCGTAGGTATCAGTCCCCTATACATGTTGTTTTCCCTTCAGAATGTAAGCTTCTAGAGGGCAGGGGCTATCTTTATTTTTTAATATTTGTATCTCCAGCACTTAACACAGTGTCTGAAACACCATAAGCACTTACTAAGTGTTTTTTCACTCATTCCTTCAATCATCTCCTGAAACCACACAATGTCTCTGACCATCAGTTTCTTTATCTGGAAAATGGGGATAACAATAATTGCCCTCCCTGCCTCATAGGGTAGTCGTGAGAATTAAATGAAACACTGGAGGTTAAAGTGATTGGTAATAGTACAGAGTCTGTTTATTGTTGTTGTTGGTGGTTGTTGAGTTTTCAGTCATGTTTCCACTTCATGACCCCATTTGGGGTTTTCTTGGCAAAGATGCTGGAGTGGGTCACCATTTCCTACTCCAGTTCATTTTGTTGAAACTGAAGCTAACAGGGTGAAGTGACTTGCCCAGGATCACCCAGTTAGTAAATGTTTGAGGCTAGTTTTGAACTCAGGAAGATGAATCTTCCTGACTGGCACTCTAGCCACTGTGCCACCTAGCAGCCCTCGTTACACTTAAAGTTTGATACAGAAGAGGATACCAGTCCAGAGAAAATAAGTGACTTACAGGTAGTAAATGTCAGAACTAGGCTTCAAATCAAATCTTTCATTCTTTCCCTTTTACTACCCATGAATGATCAAAAACATCCTTTAGAATCTTTAACTTTCCCTATCCCTTCCATAAGCCAATCTGGTGATGTTTGATTCATAGAAAGGCATCTAATACTGTTAAGACTATTTCTGACAGTTTAGACTTCCTTAGAGCAAACCACAGCTAATGGTTCGTTAACAATAATAATGAATAATAAGAGCTAGTACTTATATAGTGCTTTAAGATTTATATGATACTTTACAAATATTATCTCATTTTTATCTTTGCAACAAACCTGGGAGGTAGGAACTAATATTATCCCCATTTTATCAATAATGAAACAGAGAGAGAGAAAAGGTAAGTGACTTGCCCAGGGTCACAGAGCTGAGGCCAGATTTGAACCTTGGTTTTCCTGACTCCAGCCTCAATGCTGCCTTGGTTTCTTCATTTGATATAATTTGTAAAGCACTTGGTTGTAGTAGTTGACTTACTGGGCAGCTGGTGTCAAAGCATTTGACTATCTTTTCGATGATTTCGGTCTCCACAATTGGAAGTAGCCTCTCTTTGGGGACTAGGAGAAGCACCTTCTGATAACTGTGAAGTAGGAGCCAAGTCATTTCCTTGCAAGTAGGCACCTGGAATTTCCAGAGGAAAGCATAAGGATAAGAGATCAGATGTCTGCGAAATGAATTGTCTTTTCATTCCTAAAGGAAAACGCTTCAGTGTTCTGCAATTTGGACAACACTACCACCATTATCACAACCTGTCCCCTGTGATGATTACAAGCACCCTATACCCATTCTATGTTCTTCCACACTCTGTGATTATATCCAATTTATCCAGTGTATTTCTTATTTGTACATAGTTTAAATAAATAAATAAAAATATAATATATATCTATTAAATAATAATTTAATTTAAATAATGTACATATATATGTATATATACACACATATATACACATGCATGTATACATACATATATACACACACACATACACCCTTTATATTGAGAGTCCTTTGAGAGAATGAACAATTTTTGCCATTGTTGTATCCCAAGCATGTAGCACAAAGCCCAGAACATACCAGGCACTTCATAAATGCTTCTTGACTTAGTAGCTTCCATGTTAAAGGAATGGAGGACTTAGAATATGATATCCCAGAAGGCAGAGGAGCTAGGAATACAACCTAGAATGATTTACCCAGCAAAACTGAATGTGATCCTTCAAGGGAAAATGGATACTTAATGAAATAGAGAACTTTTAAGCATTCCTGATGAAAAGACCAGAGTTGAAAAGAAGATTTGACACTCAAACTCAGGAGATGTATAAAAAGGTATACATGAAAGACAAATCATAAGAGACTCGGTAAAGTTAAACTTTTTACAATCCTATATGGGAAGATAAAATGTGATTCCTAAGAAAGTTATCATTATTAGGGCCATTAGAAGTAAGATATAAAAAAGGAAGGGTAGCAATCATGATCTCAGACAAAGAAAATACAAAAATATACTAAATAAAAGAGATAATCAAGGAAAGTACCATAGACAATGAAGTAATATAAAAAAAATTGTTGCAAGTTTTTCTAAGAAGGGCCTCTTTTCTCAAATATACAGGGAAGAGAGTCAAATTTATAAAAAATAAGAGCCATTCCCCCTTTGACAAATTGTCAAGGGACATGAACAGACAGTTTTCAGAGGAAGACATCCATGCTATCAATATTCACATGAAAAATGCTCTAAATAACTATTAAGTGGAGAAATGCAAATTGAAACAACTCTGAAGTATCACCTAACAGAAATGACAAATGCTGGAAGGAATGGGGGCAAATAGGTACTTTAGTGAATTTGTTGATGGAGTTATGAACTGGTTCAACCATTATAGAACTTGGAACTCTGCCTAAAGGGCTATAAAACTGATCTGACAATATCACTAATAGATCTGTACCTCAAAAGGTCAAAGAAAAAGGGGAAAAATCTATGTACAAATATATTTTTATCAATTCTTTTTGTGGTGTCAAAGAATTAGAAATAGAAGGGATGCCCACCAACTGGGGAATGGCTGAACAAGTTGTGGCATGTGATTATGATGGAATACTATTGTGCTATAAGAAATGATGAAGGGAATGGTTTCAGGAAAAAATGGGAAAACATATGAATTGATACAAAGTGAAGTGAGCAGAATCAAGAGATCATTGTACACAGTAAGAGCAAAATTGTAATCATGATAAACTATGAAAGAATTAGCTGCTTTGGTCAATACAAAAATCCAAGAAAATTCCAAAGGCCTCACAATAAAAAATGCTATCTACCTCCAGAGAAGGAACTCTGAATGCAAACGAAAGTACAGTTTTCTCATTTTTTAAAATTTTTCTTGCTTTTGGGGGGCAATGTGGCTGACATGGAAATATGTTTTAAATGATTTCACGTGTATAATTCACATCATATTGCTTGCCTTCTCAGTAAGTAGGAAAGGAGTTGGGAGGGAGAGAATCTGGGAGGCAAAATTAAGAAAAAAGAATGTTAAAAAGAATTTTTTTTTGTTTGTGAGGCAATTGGGGTTAAGTGACTTGCCCAGAGTCACACAGCTAGTAAGTGTCAAGTGTCTGAGGCTGTATTTAAACTCAGGTCTTCCCGAATCCAGGGCTGGTGCTCTATTCACTGCACCACCTAGCTGTCCCTGCTTAACTTATCGAAAGCTTCACCTTAGAAGCTTACTCCATCCCTACATATTGGAAGTGTTTGCAGCCCTTAATTGCTCACCTTCTGATTAGATAAATCCTCCTAAAATTTCAGGCCCAGGCAGAAGATATCTTCATTACTCTCTGGGCTGTACTGCTGTCTCTTCTTCCTAGGACTTTCTCTACCATACTTCCATACCAGACTCATTCATTCTCTCTCTCTCTGTCTTTCTCTCTGATTCTCTCTGACTCTCTCTGTCTCTGTCTCTCTGTCTTTGTCTCTCTCTGTCTCTGTCTTGGTCTCTCTCTATCTCTCTCTGTCTCTCTTGGTCTCTCTTTGTTTCCTTCTGTCTCTGCCTCACCTTTGCAGCTCCCCTTTCTGCGTGTGTTTTTCTTCCCATTAGAATGTAAGCACTTTCATTGTCTTTCTGCTGCTGTGTGTATTCCCAGTAGCTGGCATATAGTGAAGTGCTTAATAAATGCCTGTTCATGACTAATATGGAAATAACATGATTGTATTGTTATAACTTATATCAGAAAGCTTGCTGTCTTGGGGAGTGAGAAAAATATGGAACTCAAAATCTTACAAAAATGAATGTTGAAAACTATCTTTTCATGTAATTGGAAAAAATGAAATACTATTAAAAAAAACCCCAAATCAATAAATACTTGTTGACTGACTCAGTGTTTTAGACAGTTCTCTAAGATTATAAGTTGCAGAGAAGGTACTGACCTGAATTTGTAGAGGGAGTTAACTCCTCTGTGAGTTCTCTACCACAATGAGATGGCAGTTTCAATTACTATACTTAATATAATGGAATTCTTAGAGACCACACTTTGAGAGAGGGTATCCAAGTAGATGAGATCATCTGAAGAACTGGACAGAATGGGTAACCTGGGCTGGGCAAAGGTATAAGTCGTTATTAGGCTTAGTGGATACTGATCACTTCTGCTCTTTAAATGAACTGAAAATGAATTATATGCCTTGGGTCAGAAACAGGAACTTGATGGGAGCGCCAACAAGGGGTTTGGGCTTTGAAACCAGCAGCAGACTCAATCTGTTCATGGTCCTTGGAGGGAATGGTCATGACAGAGAAGGCTCCCAAGGAATGGTGGCAGTGGCCATCAAGGAACACAAGACCACCTGATAGTGGATATGTTACAGACAAGCAAATAGTGAAAGGAAAACAGATCAAGTAGGAGATAGAACTTTCAGTAGTCCAGAGCCCTAGTAACCTCCAAGAGAAGAGTGATGCAAATGATGGCAAGTCACTATATAACAACAACAACAACAACAACAACAACAACAATAACAACAACACATTTAGAAAATATAAGGAAAAGACAAGTTGCATGTTTATCTCATAGACAGCAGGGCAGTAGCTGAAAATCAACACCATCTTCTGCAGACTCTTTGGGGGTAGGGAGACCTTAGGAGAGAAGAAGGAGGAGGAGTGGTGACAGTAAACATGAGGGAGCAAGCCAACCTCATTTTGGAGGTCAGAAAAAAGAGGGCATAGAGAACTGGCTTGGGACTGAGAAATATCTCATAAGCAATGGTGGGAGGATACTGGTGGATTAACATAGGCAAGACCTGCTGCAGCTGACCATCCCACCTCTCACCCTCCATCAGTATATAAAAAACACAAGAACATAGGATGTTCCCATAGCTTTGAATAGCTTCCATCCCTCTGCCCTTACAAGAGTAATTTAAATTGTATCCATTTTTCAAGGACCAGTTCAGTTCTTTCCTCTTTTGTAAAACATTCATTTGACCCAGTTCATAATGTTCTTTCCTGCCTCTGGATTCCTGTAGTACTTATGGTCTGTTGTATTTTTTAAAAAAAACTTGATATTATTCAAATACATTACATATGCTACTTCATCTGAGTCTTGCAGCAACCTTTTGAGCTAGGTATTATAAATATTATCCCATCATATAGCCAAGAAAATTAAGGTCCAGAGAGGATCAAAGATTTAGCCATGGTCACATCTGGACTCTCTTCTGATTCCAATGCTAATTTTTTCATATCCTATGATACTACCTCTCTATAAGTTGTGGTAAAAAGTTTTAACAGTCAGTTAGATAATGGAGAGACGCCAGTTTTTTTTTTTTTTAGGACCACCCTTTTGGGGAGGAGACCAACAGCATGAGCTACGCACACCAGTCCGCCTGCGAGGATTGCCTGCTGAGCACTCGATTTCCGGGGTGTGAGCTTAAAAGGCAAGGAGAGAACGGAATTGGGGCTTTTTCTTGCTCCGCTGGTCTCCTGGCTGCGCTGCACAGACAGACGCAGACTGGAGTTTGACTCGGCCCGGTTCTCGGTTAACAGCACGCGCTTGACTCAGTCTCTCTCCCCAAAGGTGACCTTCGGTTTTTGGTGAGTTTTATACAGAATATAGACTAAGCCTAGACTTAAGACGATTTGTATTGTATTTATACTTTCCTATCCTTCTAATCAACATCACCTTGTGACTACCATACAATAAAAGCTCTATCTAGAAACCAGAAGCTTCTTCCATTTACTAGTCTGGGAGATAAATTAAGGGAAAGGTTAAGTAGGGTAGATTTATGATCTAATATCCAATTTTGATCTCACAAAGTCTTTTAATTTACATTCCAACATGTAATACCTTGTATTATTAATTATCTTTTTATATGTATAATTCTTATTGCCCCTAAAGAGAGATTAATCTCAAGGAAATTGCAATTTCCCTGAGGCCAAAGTTCATGTCTTCTTTCATGTAATTACAGAATTTCAGAGTTGGAAGGGACTCATTAGTTAATTCACCCAATGGGAAGTTATTGAACATGTAGTAGAATATGATTATAATGGAATGCTATTGAGCTGTAAGAAAGGATGAAGAGAATGGTTTCAGAAAAACCTGGGAAGACTAATATGAATTGATGCAATGTGAAGTAAGCATAACCAGGAAAACAGTGTACAATGTGTACAGTATTGTTTCAATGATTATCAACTGAGTTAGCTACTCTGGATCCACAATAATTCCAAAGGATACATCATAAAAAATGCTATACACTTCCAGAGAGAGAAATGATGAATTCTGAGTTCAAATAGAAGCAGTTTTAGAAACTTTCTTTTCTTGCTTTTTTGTTGTTGTTGTTGTTGCAACATGGCTAATGTGGAAACATGTTTTTCATGACTTCACATAGATAATAGGTATTGTATTTGGTTGTCTTCTCAGTGCATAATGGGGAGAAATAACTTGGAACTCAAAATTTAAAAAAAATGTTTAAAAATAAATAAATAAGCATCTAAAAAGGGAATATCCACTATAAAAGACATAATCAGTTATCACTTAATCTCTGCCTGAAGACCTCACAAGACAGCCTATTATACTTTATTTAATTTATAAAAGTATTTTATTATTTTCCAGTTATATGTAGAGATAGTTTTCAATATTTGTTTTTGCAAGATTTCTAATTTCAAATTTTTCTCCCTCCCTCCACCCTCCCCAAGACAGCAAGTAATCTGATATAGGTTATATATGTACAATCACATTAAACAAATTTCTGCATTGGTCTTGCTGTGAAAGAAGAATCAGAGCAAAAAAGAGAAAACTTCAAAAAAGAAAAACAACAGCACTGAAACAAAAAAAATGGTATGTTTCAATGTGCATCCATATTCCACAGTTCTTTTTTTCTGAATTTGGACAGTATTTTCCATGATGAGTCCTTTGGAACTATCTTATACTGTTGTATTGCTGAGAAGAATCAAGTCTATCACAATTGATCAATATATAATGTTGTGATGCTGTGTACAGTGTTCTCTTGGTTCTGCTCATCTCACTCATCATCAGTTCATGCAGGTTCTTCTAGGTTTCTCTGAAATCTGCCTGCTCATCATTTCTAACAGCACAATAGTATTCCATTATATTCATATACCACAACTTGTTCAGCCATTCCCCAATTGATGGGCAACCCCTAAATTTCCAGCTCATTACATTTTATAGATAAGTCTAAGACTTCCTGACACAATTACTCCCAAAAAAACTCCAACCACATCCAGAAAACAACTCCTGGAGCAGCAGAACCCACAAAAGGATGGCTGAGATTATTTTCCAGCCAAAGACAGCTTGGAAGTTCAGCATAAGGGGGAGTTGGACTGGGAGTGGAATCCAGTCCCGTGATCATGCCAATACAGATCCAGCCCCAGGCAGGCTGCACTGGAGAAACTTACCCCCAAGCCTCCAAATCAGCTGCAGTGCCAGCGTCTTCTGGAACTAAGCTCATGATCTGGTGAGTGGGCTGAACAGCTGGCTGGAGGGGGTGGGGGAGGAGTCTATTGGGGTATATACAAGAGTTAAGGGGGGATTTGGATGTCCTACCCCAGCAGGGAACCAGGAAAAAACCTTGAGCTGTGGTGGTCCAGGTCGGGGAGAGTTGCAGGTTCATCAGAGTTAACAACCAACAGCACACAGTTTCGCTGCCTGGTTAATTAGCAAGTTGGCCTGGGGTTATCTATGGACCAGAGAAAAGGCCAGGTGAGTGACGAAGCAGGACCCCCACAATAAGAAGGAGTTAAAAGTCAAGTAAAAGATGGGCAAGATGAGCAGGCAGAGAAAGTTGTGAACCATAGAGAGCTTCTTTAGTGACAAGGAAGATCGAGGGGTACACTTAGAAGAGGATTGCAATGTCAGGGCCCCTAAATCTAAAGCTTCCAAGAAAAATATGAATTGGTCTCAGACCATAGGGGCATTCAAAAAATACTTTGAAGATAAAGTTAGAGAGGTAGCGGAAAAAATGGAAAGAGAAATGAGGGTGATACAGGAAAGTCATGAGAAAAAAGTCAACAGTTTGAAAAGCCAAATGGAAAAGGAGATACATTTTCTCTGATGAAAATAATTGCCTAAGAATTAGGATTGAACAAATGGAAGCTAGTGACTTTATGAGAAACCAAGACATAATAAAACAAATCCAAATGAATAAAAAAATAAAGGGCAATATGAAGTATCTCCTTGGGAAAAACAGCTGACCTGGAAAATATATCCAGGAGAAATAATTTGACAATCATTGGTCTACCTGAAAACCATGAACAAAATAAGAGCTTAGACAACATCTCCCAAAAGATTGTCAGGGAAAATTGCCCTGATATTCTAGAAACGGAAGGTAAAATAGAAATTAAAAGAATCCACTAATCACTTCTTGAAAAAGACCCACAAAGGAAAACTTCCAGGAATATTATAGCCAAATTCCAGAGCTCCCAGGTCAAGGAGAAAATATTGCAAGCAGCCAGAAAGAAACATTTCAAATACTGTGGAGCAAAGGTAAGAATAGCACTGGTTCTAGAAGCTTCTACATTAAAGGATTGGAGGGCATGGAATATGATCTTCCAGAGGGCAAAGGAATTGGGTTTACAACCAAAAATCACCTACCCAGCAAAACTGAGTATAATATTTCGGGGGGGGGGAAAGGGACTTCAATGAAAAAGAAGACTGTCAGGTATTCATGATGAAAAGACCTGAACTGAATGGAAAATTTGACTTTCAAATGCAAGCTTCTAGAGAAGCATAAAAAAACAGGAAAAAGAAAACATGAGAGATGTTAAAAGGTTAAACTATTTACATTCTTACATGGGAAGATAGTATGCCTAAATCATAAGAGCCTTCTGAGTATTAGGGCAGATGATAGGAATAAATTTAGACAGAGGGCATATGTTGGAATTGATTATGAAGGGATGACACCTGTAAAGCATTTATTTTTTGTTTATCTCTTTTTTTTTTTTAGCGGGGGGGGGGGGTAGCATTTGGTGTTGATGAGTGTCTTGCATCTGATGCCAGATTTGGGCTTGGGTCCTCCTGGGTCCAGGGTGGATGTTTTGTCTATTGTGTCAGCTTGCTGCACCATGATGACATCTTTGGGATAAAATTGAAGTGGAAGAGGAATACATGGGGGGAAGAGATAGGGGAGTGGTAGAATGGGGTGAAGTCTTACATGAAAGAAGCAGGAAAGGGCATATGGAGTGGGGGAAGAGATGGGGGAGGAGTGGGGAAGTGAAGGAGCCTTACACACATCAGAATTAGCTCAAAGACCTTAATCTCATCAGAGTTGACTCAAGGAGAAAATAACATACACACCCAATTGAGTGGAGTAATCTATCTAACCCTGCCGGAAAGTAGGAGGGAAGGGGATAAGGAGGCAAGAGTGAAAGAAGGGAGGGCAGGTGGGGAGGGGGAAGTCAGAAGCAAAACACTTCTGAGGAGGAATAGGGTAAAAGACGATAGAAAACAGAGTAAATATCATGAGAACGGAATAGGATGGAGGGACACAGTTATGACGATTGATTAATGATCTATTGATGATAATGGCCAGATGTATGGTACTTACTTTGCTGGGTTATTGTGAAGAAAATTATTTGTCAAGTTTAAGGTACTATATAAAAGTCATTTATTACTGTTTTTGCAATAATCAACCTCATGAGTTTATTGTAAGGAAATCTCTCTTCAAAGTACTATATAATTGTAGCTTAGTATATAAAAAATGATGAGCAGGATACTATCAGAAAGATCTGGAGGGACCTGCATGAGCTGATGCAAAGTGAAATCTACTGTATACAAATGAACAGTATAATTGTGAGATGATCTGCTGTTAATGACTTGGTTATTTTCAGCAATGCAATGATCCAAGACAACTCCAAAGGTCTTATGAAAAATGCAATCTATCTATAGAGAACTGATGGTATTTGAATACAGATTGAAACAATTATTTTTTGTTAGTTATTTTATAGGAAACAAAAAAAATATGATGAACAGGATGCTATCAGAAAAACCTGAAAAGGCCGACATGAACTGAAGCAGAGTGAAATGTACTGTATACAAAATAACAGCAATGGTATAAGATGGTATGCTGTGAAGGACTTGGTTATTTTCAGAAATGCAATGATCCAGTATAACTCTGAAGGACTTATGAAAATTGTAATCCCTCTACAGAGGAAGAACTCATGGTACCTGAAAACAGACTGAAAAATATTTTTTATAGTTCCTTAATCTGAAGTTTTGTTTTTGTCTGTTTTCTTTCACAGCCTGGCTAATGTGGAAATGTTTTGCATGACTACTCATGTATAACTTATGTTGAATTGCTTGAGTTCTTGTGGGGGGGATGGGGGGAGGGAGGAAGAAAAGTTGGAACACAAAGTTTTAAAAAAATTGATGTCAAAATTTGTTTTTACATGTAATTTGGAAAATAAAATTCTAAACAAACAAAAAAAGTATAGATAGCTCCAATTATTATTAAGTTTTTTTCATGACCCCAAGTTCTCTTCCAAATTTCCTCTTTGCAATTTCTACCTATTAGAATCAACACTTCCCCTGACCAAGACCTCTTCTCTAGGCTAAAAGTCCCAGTTCCTCCCACTGATCCTTGTATGACATGCACTCCAGGCCTTCCACTATTCTAGCTGCCCTTCTCTCAATGTTCTCCAGTTTATCAATGCCCTTCCTAAACTGTGGTACCCAGATCTGAACATAATCTTCCATCTGTGGTCAGATCAAGGCAGAGTAAATACATCAAGGTTATTAGCCCCTTTTTGCCAGGAAATTATGCATCTCTTCCCCCGATACAGGACCTTGAATATATTAGGCATTCAATGAATGTTCATTGCTGCTGTAGATAATGATAATAAATAAGTCTAACATGAACCGATGCCAAATAAAGTGAGGAAAACCAGGAGAACATTGCACATGGTAACAGGAATATTATAGGATGAAGAACTTTGAATAATTTAGCCTCTCTCAGCAACACAATGATCCAAGATAATCCCAAAAGACTCATGACAAAGCATGCTATCTGTTTGCAGAGAAAGAACTGATAAAAACAAATAAACAAAAGAGAAAGAACTGATAGTCTGAATACAGACTGAAGCATATTATTTTTCTTTTTTCTTTTCTTTCTTTCTCATTCTGTCCCTTCATTTCTTCCTCCCTTCCTTCCCTCCTTCCCTTCCTTCCTTCCTTCCTCCCTTCCTTCCTTCCTTTCTTTCCCCCTAATTCCTTCCTCCCTTCCTTCCTTCCTTCCTCCTAATCTTCTTGTGCAAAATGACTAACATGATGTGTCAAGATAATGGAATGTGATAGATGAGATTTATCAGACACTCAGGGGCTCACCTGGAGATTGATCTAAACTGATTGAATTGGGGAAGAGTGACTGACTGCTTACTAGATTGTAAACACATCTGGCTGGTACTTAAGTATACTTAAGAAGATATTGTTCTCAGAAGCTAAAAACTTTGAACTTTACATTGAGACCACCTTCGGGTCCAGTGAACCAATGAATTTGAATGACACTAGCCAATCAGCTTGAAGAACCTCCTATTTCTGGGAGAGGAATATGAAGGAGGAAGCAGATGCTGGCAAGAGAGTTCTTGCTCTTTTGGTGCAAAAGATCAGCGTGGTGGCAGAGGACTTCAGAAGTGGGAGGTTTAGGAAGGTTAGGATTGCCAAGTTATAGGAAATCTGTTCTCAATCTTTGTCTTTCCTTTACTGTCTTTTAATAAACCCTTAAAAAACCTAAACTCATTTATCAGTGATTTTAGTCAGTTTCCCCCCCCCCCCAAACTGGGGGGACAGATTAGAACCCACATTTAGAATTTTAAATCATACAATGGAAATGTTTTATATGATTGCATATGTATAAACTACATCTTATTTTTTGCCATCTCGGGGAGGGAGAGGGGAGGAAGGTAGGGAGGGATAGTTTGGAACTAATTTTTTTTTAAAGTGTTAAAATTATTTTCACATGGAATTGCTGAAAATTTGTCTCTGTCTGCTTCATAAATTTTAACAGAACTCCCTAGTTTGGCTTTTTAAAATGACTTCATTTTTCATTTTTTAACCTTTTTTTGTATCCTCAGTGCTTAGCACAATGCCTGGTATATAGCAAGACTTAATTAATGTGGGGGGAGCTAGGTTATGCAGTGGATAAAGCACCAGCCTTGGATTCAGGAGGACCTGAGTTCAAATCTGGCCTCAGACACTTGACACTTACTTGCTGTGTGACCCTGGGCAAGTCACTTAACCCTCATTGCCCTGCAAAAAAAAAAAAGACTTAATAAATGCTTGTTGATGGATTGATTAATTGGTTCTGACTGTCACAGAACAAGGACCACATTTCTGTGATTCAGATTGAGGTTGAGAGTTGACAGCAGGATATTCCCATTTCACTCTTATTTGATTAGCTGTTAGAACTAGAGAAACATGAAGAGGAAAAATGAACTAATTACCTCCAGGTAGTACAGCAGCTTTCCATAATGCAACTTTTCAATAAGCTTTCCCATCCTTTCCAAGTTATCCAGTGCCTCCAGGAGGTGGCCAGAAGCCCATATCCCTACTCCAAGAGCAAATCCCTGAAAAATAAACTTGCAATATTATTGGGAAAAGACAACACAGAGATTTATATTTATATTCATTATGTATATATTATATTTATTTCTATTTATTTTCCACATTGTGGAATATAAAGATCCCTGGACTGAAAATTGGGCAATCTGATTCTCTTCCTGAATTCATCAGCAAACAGCTGTGTGACCTTAGGGAAATCATTTCATCTTTCTAAGGCTCAATTTTCATATCTATAAATGGAATCAATGAGCTCTAAGATAATTTTTAACTCTAACACTCCATGATCTTAAGAGGCTTCTTAAAACACTGCTGTGACTATATTATCCCCATGCTCAAAATCCTTCAGATGTCCTACTCACCACCCCCGCCCCCCCAAAAAAAGTCCTAGATTCTTTTTTTGGTACTCAAGACCCAATGGACTTTGTCAACTCATCTCCCACTACCATCATTTCAAACACTAGTTCTTTTTAGCCCAAATAGGTTGCCATGCCTGGGGATTCCTGATTTCTTTGTTCATGATGTTGCCAATACCTTTCCCTCTTAATCCCACATGTACAATTCCTACCAAATATTCAAGATTCAGATTAAATTCTATCTCTTAAATGAAATATTCCTTGATCTTCCACCTTTCTATCCCTCCCTCTGGAAGTGACCACCTCTTTCCTCTGAACTAACAGCACTTTCTACTTTTCTTTTTGGACCATCATTGCTGTTATTGTTCATCTTTCGTACTTGGAGAGAAGTGATGATATTATGATGTTGGGGTCAAGGTATAGCATGTTTAACTGTGGTTGATCAGTCTGATACAAGGTCAGAAAGATCTATCACAGTTTGGACACAAATAGTCCACTTAAACATTTGGGATAGAGATGCCTCTAGATTTGCACATCTCATGTTTCCTTTGGGCTATCACTTTCTAATTTGTATGATAGTTAATAATGTTTAATATTAATAATAATAGTGATAATAATAAGAATATATAGCATTTATAGAGTTCCTTAAGATTTGCAAAGCACTTTACAAATACTATTTCTGATTTCAAGAATTTGATTATAAGCATCATGAAGGCAGGTGACAAGTCTTATACTATGTGTTTTTCACATTGCTTTGTACATTGCAATATTAATAAAAAACTTACAGAATGCATTTTCCTCTATTCTTTGCAAAGTATGGGGACTATGGGAGTACAATATTGTACATACTGTTAGATATAGTTGATGGGTTGATTAGTTTATCTGAAACCTTTTTTTTCTCTTTATCTTTGTTATAAGTTATGGTTCATTAAGGGAGGAAATATGGTATCTACTTGGAAATGAAGGTGATTTAAAGTATAATAACACACAAGTACACATACATATGATGCTTTAAGGTTTACAAAGTGCCCTACTCAAAACAACCCTGTGAGGTAGGTGTGGTAAGCATCATTATTCCCATTCTACAGATCAGAAAAGACAGAGTAGGTTAAGTGAATCAAAGTCACACAGGTAGTGACTGCCAACACTGGGAATTGAAACCAGATCCTCTGACTTTTAAAGTCAATGTTCTTTTTTGCTACATCATCCTTCCACCTTGGTGTTCAATAAATATTCGCACACACAAATCAATGGATAGACTAATAAATGAAATAGATTTTAGGAAGAAACTTCTTGTTTTTACCTCACATTCTTCTTTTTCTTCACAGTTTATGGATTCAAGGCAAGTCCATAGATGATCCTCACTGCTTTTATGGTCTACTAACTTCTGAGCAATTCCCCAGGACTGGTAGAGAAAACTCTGTAAAGATACAGGACTATGTTTGCCATTCAAGTTGGATTTGAACCATGTGAAGAAACAATTAGGTCAGGCGAAAATAAAATAACAAAGCAGAAGTGAAAGTTAAAGAGGGGTAAAATAAACAGAAACAGGGGTGTTCCCTAGTCTCCATTTTCTATTCTCCATTCTGTTAATGATGTCTACTCTATAGAAATTATATTTTAAAATTATTTGTCTATTCTAAATTTATATCAAACCCTGGAATATCATAGCACCAACTAAACTTATATCAAGCCCTGGAACATCATAGCACCACCTGAATGGGAATCATAAGCACTCTATGGATTCTGACCTAACTATTAAAATAAAAAGACCAAGTGGATGAAAAATGCATTTCATGATATTTAATTAGATAAAAAAACTTAGGAATCTTCTTGTCCATTTGTATTTATATGTTGGAAAGAAGCCAAAAGTAGATAATGAATTCATCCCAGACCTGAATAGGAGAAAGTGGAATATATTTTAATGACACTAAACTTTTTGCCGAAACAAAAGTTATTCAATTTGAAATTCAAGAAATATTTTTCAAATGCACTGTTGGACATTGAAGATTATTGCCCTCAAGAAGCTTACATTTTTCCATAGTACTTTTCCATTATTGGACACATGAGTGGTTTCCTTTATCTATTTATTTTGGGGGCTATTATGAAAAAGTTGTTATAATTGTTTTTGGTACAGAGAAATCTTTCTTCCCCTCTCTTTCAATAACATTCTTTGGATGTGGTACTAGTAGAGGGATCACTAAGTTAAAAATTGTAAACAATGTTTTTGCTTTTTAATGTCATATTGATTCATGAAAAGGTTATATCACTTTATAGTTCTATTAGCAGTGAAATAGGTTTCCTGTTTCTTTATAACCTAGTAAGTGAAAAATAATGGTAAAATGGTATGCTTTCTCTAACAATGTAAAGGGAGTAAGGAAGAAGCTTAGACTTGTTTTAATTTGTATTTCTATGATTATTTGAGAGTTTTAAAATTTTTAGGTGTTTTTGGATAACCTTTGTTTTTTCAGGCTAAATTTATATTTTGCAAATTCTACCCATTGCTTTTAGTTTGCTCTCTGGTTCCAAGTGAACAAATCTATTCTCTCCTCCTTGTGAAAATCTTCCATTTACTTGAAGATCATTGTCATGTTTTCCATAATCTTCTTTCCCAGGCTAAAAATTCTTATTTATTCAGTAGATGATTATGTTGCATGATTTTCAGGATCCTTATTATACTGATTGCCCTCATTTGGATGGAGGTGGAGGTTAGAACCAATTAATATGGCACTCAAATTCCCCATAGCAATGAGCCCCTTGGTCTTAGCATATATTCCAGCCCTGTTCTGGAGCTAGTGAGCTCAGAGCTGAGTCCTAGGTAGGTGCTCTCACTTGACCATCTGCTTCTGGTATTTAGGTCAGATACCAAAGAAATATAAAACAAATGTCATTTTTTTTTGTGTGTGAGGCAATTGGGGTTAAGTGACTTGCCCAGGGTCACACAGCTAGTAAGTGTTAAGTGTCTGAGGTCAAGTTTGAACTCAGGTCCTCCTGACTCCAGGGCCGGTGCTCTATCCACTGCATCACCTAGCTGCCCACAAATGTCCTTTTAATGTACATATTATTATATCAAAGGCAAAAGTTTTAGTTAAATAAGCTAATTTTGAAACAAGCAAGGGATAGACTGTTAAAGAGAAAGATGCATTAGAAAATACAGATAAAAGGTATATGCAGTGAAAGTAGAAAAGATTTGGTACATGGTCCTTAATTTTTTTTTTTTAGCATATAAACATGAGGCTTTAAAAGGAGAAAATAGCTGACATAGTTATAGAGCTACAAATTGCATTTAAAGGAAACTTTTCTGCTTAAATTGTTTGGCAATTTACATGGTTCATTTCTTTCACATAAAGACATATCTTCAATGGAATGTATTTCTGGTATAATATTTGGTTTTTAAAATTTTAAAATTTAATTAAATTTAAATTAAATTTTAAATGTAATTTTCCTTATGTCATGGAGCCATTCCTCCTCCATTTAAATAGATAGCCATTTTTATTTTGGAAACTAAAGGGTAAATATATTCTGATTTATAGAAATTTGGTTTACAGGCATCTTTTCAGCAACATATCTACTCATGAAGTGATGGTGTGCACCTGTATTAAGAAGAGTAAAGATAAAGGAATTCCAAGTATGGATTGAAGTTTCCCATCTTGAAGAGACACAGTAGAAGGAAGAAAGAACTAACACAATCCTTTAATCTGTAAAAAATATTATTAACTGGTAGGCCTAATCTGTGAACTTCTGGCTGGCTATCTGACTGCTTTTAATTTAGTATGGGAAGTTTATAATTTCCCACAACTGCTTCTCCCAAATTGAAAAGAAAAAGATTAGGAAGCCTCTTACAATTTATGAGCAAAGGGTTTATTTATGAGAATAAGTTTAAGAATAAGAATAATGCAAGAAACACCACCTGACTACATTTTAAACTTTTTCTCCTGCCTTCCTGTCTCTTGCCTGAGGGTATGCTGGTTGCTGGGGCAGCTGCAGCCATGCCTCACTTTAACTTCTCTCTCTGTCCAACCCCGGGTTCACTGTAGTGATCCCCTACATCTCTTACCTTCTCACTAGCTCTCCTCCCTTATCTCTTCCTACATTTTCCTAGTGTCTCTGTAGCCTCCTCTCACTTTCACTGCTCTGCTCCTTTCTCTGTCTCTGTAGCGTCCTTGTAGCGTTCCCCTGACCCTCTAACTTCCCTGTATTTAAAAGGCCTCTCTCATTGGGAACCCTCGGACCAAGCCCCTCCACACACCAAGCTAATTTGTTGGCCATGCAAGGGCCAAGGCAGGGGGGGTGGGGTGTTGAGGGAGCTGTGCCCCTGCTGCACACCCAGGGCCTCCGCATGGGCTGCTACAGGGGCCAGCCGTGTTGAGCTTGGGATCTCTGGGGTATATCCCCTCAGGGTGGAGGGAGCTGGGGCTTTCTGCAGCTGTCCAGCTGGGCAGGCCACCCCTGAAGGCTCCACGGGGCTTCTCAGCTCAACCATTGAAGGGGACGGGGAGGGGTGCCAGCCTGGCTCACTCAGAGAAAAAAAAAAACCCTGAGAGCCCGGGACTAACTTTAGCCGGCCACAAATCAACCACCCATGCGTCCTATAGAGTTTGAAGCTCTCATATGGTACTGGAAGGACCTTGGGATCATTCTGCATGAGGCTCCTCATATGGACTGAGATGCTTAGCTTAGAGAAGAGAAAATTCAGGGGGACATGAAAGTCGTGTTCAAGTATTAGTTGGGCTCTCACTTGGAAGAGTGATGAGATTTGTTCTATTTGGCTCCAGGAGCAATTGTTGGAAACTGAAAAATAATTACAACTATCCCTATGTGGGATGGGTTTCCTTGGGAAAAAAGTGGGTTTGTTGTCATTGGAGGTCTTCTCGTAGAGGTTGAATGACCATTTCTCAGGGATGCTATAATTGGGTTTCTTTTTAGGTAATGGGTTGGACTACATGATGCCTGAGATATTTTCCAACTCTAAAATTCAGTGTTTCTGAATATCATGACTGAGAACTATTAGCTGTAGTTCACCAAGGCTACTGAGACACTTACTAGGTGTGTGAACCTTGGCAAGTCACTTAACCCTGTTTGCCTTAGTTTCCTCATCCATAAAATGAGCTGGAGAAGGAAATTGCAAACTACTCCATTATCTCTGCCAAGAAAATCCCTAATGGGTTCATGAAGAGTGGGGCATGACTGTAATGACTGAATAACATCAAAACTACTGATACTTTGCCTTGTCTCCCAAATTTTCAGGAAGGGAACTAGAAAAAGGGAACCCTTTTTCTCAACTTATGATGGAGAAAAGAGGAATGGAAGGATATTTACTTGAGAAATAAGTACTGAGGATGTGTCTACTCTTTATGCCTTAGTTTTCTTATCTATAAAATAAAGGGATTGGCTTAGCCTCTGAAGTGCCTTCCAGCTATAGAACTATGATTCTATAATGTTCTTATTATCTTGTGTTCCATTTCTGTTCCAATTAAGGGCTCTTACTAAATCTTTTAAAACAATTTGTTGAATGAATGGAACTTCATTAAAATACCAGAGGAGAATCCTAGCTAGATGGCCAAGTGAAAGGTAACCTAGGACCCAGCTCACACTAGCTATGGCCTGGGGGACATTAGTTCAACCCCTTTGTGCATTGAGGACCTGAAATCTCAACAGTCTCCTTCCCTATCCCTCACCCTAAGCCTAGAAACTGAATAAAGCCAGTCATTTGTAGTTGAGTAGAACTCCAAACAGTTAAAAGGGGAAATGAGGAGAAGAGACCCAACTATAGTGACTCCTCAAACTAGTGTTCCTTTGGCAGTGACCCAAATGGTCACCCTACTCCTTGAGGTCCACTGATGGCATACATACCACCCCCACACCCCAATATATAACACTTTTTTCTGATTCCTTGATTTTTTCATTCTATATAGCATGCATATGTATATACACTTAAGCAAATATACATACATATACCCATGTATATTTAATGAAAGAAAACATATAACCCTAAATGTGAGCCAATTAATTTTTCACCAATAGGAGAACAGATGAATGGATTAAAAAAAGTAATTTGCTGTAACATTTAAAAGATATAGACACATATGCAATAAAAATGAGGAATGGTGAAAAAATCTATTATGCTTCAGGGCTCTCTAAAAAGGGAGGTGTTGTAGTGAGCTAAAGCTACAGTAAAAAACTGAGGATGAAAGGCAACAAACATGCAGTGAAACTGCATTATGCTCAAGGTCACCACAAACAGTTTTTTGTTTTGTTTTGTTTTGTTATGTTCTGTTTTGTTTTTGTGAGGCAATTGGGGTTAAGTGACTTGCCCAGGGTCACACAGCTAGTTAACTGTTAAGTGTCTGAGGCCAGATTTGAACTCAGGTCCTCCTGAATACAGGGTCAGTGCTTTATCTACTGGGCCACCTAGCTGCCTCCACAAAACATTTTTAAGAACAGCACCATTGAGGCCCTTGAAATATATAGGGAAATATTCACCAATCCCTTTTCTTCCTTCACTGCATCAACTTTCCTACCCACTGAGTCATGTAGCTGCCTTTTCAAACATATACAGATTAGGAAAAGGGGGTGTAATTTTCTCCAGGTACTCAGGACTTGCCTAAGGCAAAATTGTGAAGTGGGTAGAAATTGTCTTCAGTACTCCAAGCTTACTCTTTTTTTTGTGACTTTCCCCCCATCCCCTATTCTCTTTATCTTCTTTCAAACTCTTCCATGCTTTCCTTGCTCCAAACTCCAAAGGGAAAAAATATCAGCAATAACTACTCATGTTTATATGGTATTATGTCTGACAAATCAATCAACATGCTTTTATTAACCACCTATTTACTATGTGTCAGACACTGTGCTATAAGAGGACATAACGCACCTTAAATTGGTATGTGCAAAATGTGTGCTTAGAAGGTGATTTGGGGATAAGCTCAATTAACAGCCCAAGTTTACCGATGAAGAAACTGGAGTCTCAGAGAGGCTAAATAACTTACCCAAGATAAGAGAGTTTGTAAGTATCATTGCAGAGATTTAAACCCAGGTGCTCTTTCCGCAATATCCCTTTGCTTTATTACTTAAATAATTAATCTCTAATGGTAGAATTTCAGGCATCATTGGGGAGATATTTGGGGAATAAGGGACTTTTGTGGCCTCTTTCAAATTAGGCAACCTAGGGATTCACCAACTTGTATGAGGAAGGCTGACTCTGGGTCTATTAGAACTAACCTTCTCATTGGGAGATCCTTGCCCAAGGCGCAGCTGAGCGATGATATCCTCTAAGAAGTGGAAGATCCATTTCTGCTTTGTTATACATTGGAGTGTATAATCAAGAAACTATGAAAAGAGAAGTCATTCCAAATTCAGTGCAGGCTCTTGTTTCTACTAGTAATGCATCTATGTCTCATAGATCTCTATGAAACAAATAGGTGGGAGCTCTCTCCTCCCCCATCACCTTATCTTCGTCCAACTTTTCTTCATGGGGGTAAGGTCTGGAAAAAGGGCATGGAAGGCATGACAGATCTTGTTCACCAAGTCTTCTGACAAGTGATAGAGGTTTCTTCTAAGAGCTCTACAGCATGGGTCAAGGTTATCTCTATAAAATATATTTGGCTCATGAGCCTTGTTCTGTATCCCCAGACTGGTCAACAATATTAATTGGCCACTCAGTTATTTTTTGTCCCACCAGGCTCAGAGGTCAATTATGATGGAATTCCTCATGGAATCAGAGAGCTTAAAGAGACCTTGAAAAGACAGCTAATTCATCCATTTCCCCCTAAACAAAGATAAATTATCAATGTGTTGCTAAACCTCTGTTTTTCAGAACTAGCTTTCTCCGATGCTGTCTGTGTCCTTGCTGTACCCTCTCCTCCTGCCTTTCCTTGTTCTAGCTATTTCCACATCAGGATCTTCTATTCCTGAAGGTTTCTGTTCTAGAAATTTCTGGGTTAATTGTAACTTCCATGACTGTGACCTCAGGGGTGGGGAGCCATTTGCACTCACCAGTTAAGACCCTCTCGTAGCCCCCTAAAATAACTGAGCTGCCCTGATCTATGAAGACTGAACCAGGGTTCCCAGGGACAGCCAAGTATAATAATGTGCCATGTACAGAGAGTGGTCTCTCAAAGCATTATCTTGGATTTCCTCTTCCTGTCATGGCATAGAGACCATTGGTCCTGAGGCTTCCTGGAAGCATCTTAATTGTAACCCTTCCCTGCCCTTCTTTGGAGGTATAAGTCCCTGCTCCATTGGGGGTCATCACCAGTCATCCTGATCTATATCCTGTCACTGGACCCAGATGGCTTTGGAGGAGAGAGTGAGGCTGATGTCTATATAGCTCTGCCTCACTTAAATCCAATTTGCTTGCAAGTCATGATATCACCTTCCCGATGTCATGGTCCTCTTTGAGAACAAAGGACAAAAAACAATCCAGTGGGAGGCCTTGGTGACCTACCCTAGTACCCTTCTCTTGTTGACGCTGTCTCCCTGATTCCATGCTACCTTACATGTTTTCAATTAAGCCGCAAGGTTTTTTTCTCTTAAACACACCAAATAAACAAGCCTAATGATTCCAGCATTTACTGGTCCTTCACATCCCCTTCTTCCAGCAATGGACCCTAAAACGAAGTTAAAATATAAAATATTTGATTTGTTATGATTATAATTAGTGGTAACAAGTCTAACACAAACTCACCAACAATATCTTCTCCTCCCAGAATTTCTGACAGCAGCATGCCCCATCACCTTATAAAGGAAGGAACATGAATATCATCTGTTTACATCATAATTGTTTCCTTAGATTTGCTTCTTGGTTTCCCTGGTTTCCTTTCAAGAACTGCACTTCAAAAATGCAAAATTTAAACAACTCTGAGGTACCACCTCACACCTATCAGATTGGCTAATAAGACAAAAAAGGAAAATAATAAATGTTGGAGAAGCTGTGGAAAAATTGGAACACTAATGCTTTGTTGGTGGAGTTGTGAACTGATCCAACCATTCTGGAGAACAATTTGGAACTATGCCCAAAGGGCTATGGGACTGTGCATACCCCTTGACCCAGTAATACCACTACTAGATCCGTATCCCAAAGAAATCACCAAAAAAGGGAAAAGGACCGACATATACAAAATATTTATAGCAACTCTCTTTGTGGTAGTAAAGAATTGGAAATTGAGGGAATGCCCATCAATTGGGGAATGGCTGAACAAGTTGTGGTATATGAATGTAATGGAGTACTATTGTGCTGTAAGAAAAGATGAGCAGGCAGGTTTCAGAAAATCCTGGAAAGAATTAGGTAGACTGATGTTTAGTGAAGTGAGCAGAACCAGGAGAACATTGTACACAGCAACAGCAACGTTATGTGATGATCAACTGAGATAGACTTGGCTCTTCTCAGCAGTGCAATGATCCAAAGAACTCATGATCGAAAATGTTCACATCCAGAAAAAAGAACTGTGGATTCTGAATGCAGATTGAACCATACTGTTTCTGACTTTTTTTTTCCTTTTTTGAGGTTTTTCCCTTTTGTTCTGATTCTTCTTCCACAACGTGACTAATGCATAAATAAGTTTAATGTGATTGTACATATATAACCTATATCAGATTGCTTTCTATCTTGGGGAGGGGGGAGAAAAGGGAGAGAGGGAGTAAATTTGCAGCTCAAAATCTTATCAGATGTTGAAAACTATCTTTATATGTAACTGGAAAGTAACAGAATACTTTTTTTTTTTGGTAAGGCAATTGGGGTCAAGTGACTTGCCCAAGGTCAAAAGCTAGAAAGTGTCAAGGGTCTGAGGCCGGACTTGAACTCAGGTCCTCCTGAATCCAGGGCTGGTGCTTTAGCCACTGTGCCACCTAGCTGCCCCACAAAATACTTTTAAGATAATAAAGTATGCTCTTTGAAAGCAGGGATTGTTTTTTGTCTTTCTATTTCTAGCACTTAGCAAAATGCCTAGAATATAGTAAGCACTTCCTAAATGCTTGTTGACTGAATATCCACTGAATGTGGGCACTTTTGTGATTCTTTTTAAGGATAAGAAACACAATTATCTTTTATAAAATCCTGAAGGGTTGGAAGACTTCCCAACATTCCTCAAAACTCAAATTAAGGCATGTTAAGATTGAGATATTTATGAGTATTAGGGTCTCAGTTTTATTTTCAGCTGAACTTGTCAGGAAACCAGGGTTTGAATCTTGCTTCAGACATTTACTGTCAGACCCTGGGCAAATCATATAACCTTTCTGAGCCTCAGTTACTCATCTATAGAATGAGGACAATCATGAGATAATGGGTTTAGAGCTAAAAAAAAAAAGACCTTGGAGGTTATGGGGCTAAATCCTCTCATTTTTGAAAGAGGGACCTGAGGCACAGACAATTTAGTTTGCTCAGGATTACAAGATTAGAAAGTATCTGAGGCAGGATTTTAACCCAAGTCCTCATGACCCCAAATCCAGTGCCTTAGACATTATGCCACCCTGGCTTTCAAATGACACATCACACCTTGGATCCAAAATCGAACTGGTGTACTAAGACAATAATTATTGAATGATACTCTAATCCATCCATCTAATCTATCTATCTATCTATCTATCTATCTATCTATCTATCTATCTATCTATCTATCTATCTATCTATCTGTCTGTCTGTCTGTCTGTCTGTCTGTCTGTCTGTCTGTCTGTCTGTCTGTCTGTTTGTCTGTCTATCTGTCTGTCTGTCTGTCTGTCTAGCTAGCTAGTAGCTATCTGCAAACACACACATATATGTATATACTTTGTGAGCTTAATGATTTGTAAACACGATCTATCATCATTATTAGTGTTATAATTATTAAAATGCATAAAGTGCTTCATAAACCATAAAATATTATATAAATTGGAATTATTGAGAGCTATCATGGTATAGTGAATAGAGAACAAGCCTCTTAGATTCAAAAAGTTCTGGTTTCAATTCCTGACTAACAACTACTGGCTGTGTAGCCCTGGCTAAATTACCTAATTTCTTAAACTATAAATTGCAGAAAATGTGCCAATTTGTATTGATAAATGGAGTTTACTTAAGAAAAGCTTTCTATACTGATGGAATAATTTTTTTCTCTTCCTTCCTTCCTCTCCCCTTCCCTTCCTCCCCCTCTTTTTCCTTTTCCCCTTCCACTCCTCCTCCTCCTCCTCCTCCTCCTTCTTCTTCTTCTTTCTCTCTCTCTCTCTCTCTCTCTCTCTCTCTCTCTCTCTCTCTCTCTCTCTCCCCCATCCCTCCCTCCCTCTCTCTTCCTCCTTCTCTCCCTCCCTCCCTCCCTCCCCCATCTATATGGATTTGGTTGGTAATAGCCTCTCACAGTATTTTCCTTAGTAGGTTGTAGGATCATAGATTAAGAGCTGGAAAGGGTCTTGGGGCCATCCAGTCTAATCTCTCATTTTACAGATGAGGGAACTGAGCACAAAGGAGTGGCTTATCCAGGGTCACACAGCCAGCACAGTCACACAGTCTAGCTACTTCTTTAGGCATTGGAGGTGATATGGGAGAGATGCGACTTAGTCTGTGACTAGAATGAATGACATCGCAGTTTCTGACCCATGTAGGGCAGGGTCCTCCTTACACCTTACCTTCCAGGTAGTTTAGCAGGGTCTCAATCTTCAGAATCCATCCCTTCCCCAGCTGCTTGTTGATTTGGTGATGGAGAATTGAAAGGATCTGAAGGGCACTTCTCCGATTTTTCCTGCTCACTTTAGTAGAGTGGGAAAGTACCTGGGGAAGGGGGAGGAAGAAACATGACCTCATTGAGAACTTCCATCCTTCTTCCTCACCAGAATGTCCTCCCCTGTCAGAATATTAAGTTCTTCGTGAGTAGGGTTTGCTTCAATTGATTGTTTTTGTATCCCTAGCACTTAGTATAGGGACTCCACTTAGTAGGTGCTTAATAAACATGTCTTGGTAGATTCATCATTGATATTCAATAAAACATTGATTTTTATTTTGCCAATTCCTGTGAATTCATCACTATTAGGAACACCCAGGGAGAAAGTGATCCCTACCAATGCAAATCTCTATCTGTTTTGCAGCTTAGTCTATAGATATATAAGGGAGAAAGGAGGGGAAATGTCCTCCTCCCCAACTAGATGATGAAATCATAGATAATGAGAAATTAACATGTTAAATAAAGTGCTAAATATTTTTAATCCTCTGCATTTGTTACAAATCTAAAGAAGTTTCCTAAATGGAATCAGAAGAGTTTTTTGTCATTGCTTGGTTGTAGACTGACCATGCCCATGGTCACTTTTAAAAAGCAAAAAGCTTTTTTCTTACAGAGAGTTGAGAGATTTGTGGCAGCTTTTGGAATCTGTCTTCTTGGCCTCATCTACCAGGCACTTGAGGAGGGGATGGGGAAAAGGCCATCTTACAGTTGAGCTACCTGCCCAAAAGGAGAAACTGAATCAAGCAGAAAGCAGAATGAATCCCAGGAGGAGGCAGTGTTGAGGAATATAACCCTTGGCAACAGAGAAGAGATTCAATTAGAGATTCAAGGGAGAAATAGCCCTGGCAATCCTCGTCCCCAGACTATTACAATAACTTTCTGATTAGTCTTTCTGTCTCAAGTATTCATTCTTTTCCATCATCCACTCAGAATGGTCTTAAAATGCATATTTAAGGGGGCAGCTAGGTGGCGCAGTGAATAGAGCACTGGCCTTGGATTCAGGAGTACTTGAGTTCAAATCGGCCTCAGACACTTAACACTTACTAGCTGTGTGACCCTGGGCAAGTCACTTAACCCCAATTGCCTCACTAAAAAAAAAAAATGCATATTTAGGGGCAGCTAGGTGGCACAGTGGATAAAGCACTGGACCTGGATTCAGGAGTACCTGAGTTCAAATCTGGCCTCAGACACTTGACACTTACTAGCTGTGTGACCCTGGGCAAGTCACTTAATCCCCAATGCCCCACACACAAAAAAATAAAATGCATGTTTGATACTATCAAGCCCCTCCCCCCAATAAACTTTAGTGCATCTCTATTATCTTTAGGATCAAATGGATAATCCTATTGTTTTTCCTTCATTTTTGAAGAGCATCAATGAGATCAGGGGTGATATTTTGACTTGCTCATGAATTGGATTTATGTGAAGCAGTTATACAAAGTCATCAGCTTCATTCCTCCTTCCAGAACCATGGAAGTTCAGTGGCAGGACAAAAGTCAAGATGCCTGCTGTTAGCCTGGGATACAATGGATGACCTTGGGATCTTTGATTTCTGACCAAGTTCTAAGTGCTTCACAGTGACTGCTTCAGTCACCTTTTTGACTGTTGGAACAAATTGTTCTCATCTGACCATTCTGCCTGAGAAAGTCTTTACGTGCTTGGGGATAAACATCCTTCTAACTCATTGAGGGGTGTTGAGGCCTGTCGGTTAGCCCATCTGCCAAGATGGCATGGGTGCTGTGCACACTACAGCTTCTTTTTTTTTTTTTTTTTTGGTGGGGCAATTGGGGTTAGGTGACTTGCCCAGGGTCACACAGCTAGTGTGTGTTAAGTGTCTGAGGCCGGATTTGAACTCAGGTCCTCCTGAATCCAGGGCCGATGCTCTATCCACTGCGCCACCTAGCTGCCCCCCACACTACAGCTTCTTAAAACCACAAGTGACAGCTGGGTGACAGGGGGACACCAAAGGTGGATGAACAGTTCTGAAAAGGGCTTGGCAAGCCCTCACTCCAGAGGTTCTAGTCCTCCCTGACCTCCCCATATACCCAGTACTTCTCTATTTGGCTTTGAAAACTCTTCGTAACTTGTCCCCTCCTACCTTTCTGTCTCTTACATCTTACTCTCCTCTACATACCCTAGTGATTTAGTGGCCTCCTTGCTATCCTCCCTACACAACACATTCCATCTCCTAACTGTGCATTTTCCCTGGCTGTCCCCCACACCTGGATTGCACTCGTGTGCTCGCTCGCTCTCTCTCTCTCTCTGTCTCTCTCTGTCTCTCTCTCTGTCTCTCTGTCTCTCTGTCTGTCTCTCTGTCTCTCTGTCTCTCTGTCTCTCTCTCTCTCTCTCTCTCTCCTGCCTCAGCCTTCCCTTATTTCCTTCAAACTCAGCTAAAATTAAAATTCTCTCTCCTTTCTCTTTGTATTTCACTGTTCCCCTCCTCCCAAATATCTATCCAATCCTACACACTACTTTTGTACTGATTTTCTTAAATCATAGCTTTTACCTTATCACTCTTGCTCAGAAAACTTTAGTACCTGTAGGATAAAGTTTAAACTCTTGAGGTTAGCATTCAAGGTCTTCCATAATCTAGATGAATTGAACCTTCCTTCCCAATCTTATTTCCCATTATTTTCCTAGAAAATATCTGCCTCAGCAAATTATATCACTGTTGCCTGGTTGGTTGGTTATTGTCCCTTGTTCTCTAAGAGGGCCAAAATGATATCACTATGTTGGGATCAGGGTACAGTGTGTCCAACTATGGCTGCTCTTCTTCTTCCTCCTCTTCCCCTTCCTCTTCCTAACCCCCTACCCTCTTCCTCCTCTTCTTCCTGCTCCTTCTCCTCTTCCTTCTCCCTTCTCCTTCTCTTCACAAAAAATTATATTCTTATAGCTTAAAGGATTCTCAGGCATTAGAGGACCATAGGTCAAAGCAGGGGTTCTTATCTTGGGGTCTGTAAACTTGTTTTCTCTAATATTTTGACAACCACATTGCAACATATTTGTTTTCCCTTGCAACCCTATGTATTTTCTTTTTATGAATTTAAGAACATTATTCTGAGAAGGGTTCATATGCTTCGCTAGACTGCCAAAGGTGACCATGACACAAAAAGTATTAAGAATTCCTAGTCGGGAGCAGCTAGGTGGTGCAGTGGATAAAGCACTGGCCCTGGAGTCAGGAATACCTGATTTCAATTCCGGCCTCAGACACTTAACACTTACTAGCTGTGTGACCCTGGGAAAGTCACTTAACCCCAATTGCCTCACAAAATAAAGAATTCCTGGTCTAGAGTTGAATGGACCTCAGAGATTATTGATTTTTAACTCTCTTATTTTACTGTTTTCCTATTTAGATAAAGAAATGAGGGCCCAAGGAGGTTAAGCGACTTGCTGTTAGGTAGCAAGCATCAGGAATGGAATTTGAATGCACAGCCTCTGGGCCAATATTATTTTTAATGCACCACACTGTCTCTTGGGGCTTGCAATATTTTCTCCTTGAACTGGGAGCTCTGGAATTTGGCTATGATATTCCTGGGAGTTTTCATTTTGGGATCTTTTTCAGGAGATGGTTGGTGAATTCTTTCAACTTCTATTTTATCTTCTGCTTCTAGAATATCAGGGCAATTTTCCCTGACAATTTCCTGGAAGATTATGTCTAAGCTCTTTCCTTGATCATGGTTTTCAGGTAGTCCAGTAATTTTCATATTATTTCTCCTGGATCTATTTTCCAGATCAGCGGTTTTTCCAAGGCGATATTTCACATTACCCTCTATTTTTTTTATTCATTTGGATTTGCTGTATTGTGTCTTCATTTCTCATAAAGTCATTTGCTTCTATTTTCTCAATCTTAATTTTTAAGCAATAATTTTCTTCAGAGAGGTTTTGTACCTCCTTTTTCATTTGGCCATTTTGGCTTTTCAAGCTGTTGACTTTTTTCATGACCCTCCTTCATCACTCTCATTTCTCTTTCAATTTTTCCCTCTACCTCTCTTACTTTGTCTTCAAAGTCCTTTTTGAGTGCTTCTACAGCATGAGACCAATTCATATTTTTCTTGGAAGCTTTGGATATAGGAGTCCTGACGGTGTTATCCTCTTCTGAGGGTGTATCTCGATCTTTCTTATCACTAAAGAAACTTTCTATGGTCTTCATCTTTCTCTGTCTGTTCATCTTAACAGTCTTTCACTTGACTTTTAACTCCTTGAAGTGGGGCAGTACTTCCAAGTACTGTCATAAGCTTCAGTGGGTCTAAGGTAGTATTTAAGGAGCAGTGGGTTCTTTACTTGCCTGACATGTTCTCTGGTCTGTAGATAACCCTAGGCCAACTTGCTAATTAACCAGGCAGCAAAACTTTGTGTGCTATGGTTGTTAGCCCTTACAAACCTGCTCCCCTTCCCCACCAGGGCCACCGCCACTCAAGCCTACTTCCTGGTTCCCAGCAGGGTTGAAACACCCAAGTTCTGCCTCAGTGCCAGCAGAGACCCCTGTAATCCTCCACTGGACAACTCCTTAGCCCTCTCACCAGATTATGAGCTTAGTTTCAGAGGACACTGGAGCTGCAGCTGATTCAGAGGCTCAAGGGGTCTAAAGAGACCCCTTGAAGCCTGCCTGGGACTGGATCTGTGTCAGTGTGACCTTGGGGTTGGGCTCCACTTCTACCCTGTCACAGCAGCCCCTTCCTGCTGAATTCTAAACCTTCTTTGGCTGGAAAATAATCTCAGCCCATTCTTTTGTGGGTTCTCCTGCTCCAGGAATTGTCCTATGGCATTATATGGAGGTTTTTTGGAGTGATCGTGTGGTGAACTCTGAGAACTTACTGTCTTTCCTCTGCCATCTTGGCTTCCCACCACACTGTCTCTTACTAAATACAATCAATTTTTCCAAAGTCTAAAAACAAGTTGTTTATAAAACCAATCCTCTGAAAGTGACTGCAACTATTCTTGATCTTGTGAATTAGGGCTTCTGTGTGACATTGGTCTTAATCAGTCTCTAAATATAATAACTCTGAATCTAGAAAGGGGGACCAAGTTTGACTAGTTGGACTTGTTTAAGTTCTATTCATTAGAGGGAAGGAGAATATAAATTTTTTGCCTGAAGTTCTTGGGCAGAATCATCTTGGGGAAATTTATAGAATGATTAAGTACTAACTTTTAACTAAAACTAACTTTGGGTCAGGCTGCCCCTGTACCAAAGATATGTTTGTACCAATTCTTTACATTTTAGGTATAAGAAAAAAAGCCATGGAACTTGACTTACCATGAGTTGCAAGAGGAGGAACTGAGGTGTTGGAGTCCTTCTGTTTCCTGTAGGCATGATAATAGTTCCTGTGATTGGAAAGAAAGAGCCATCACATAATTCTCCAGCTTTGCATTAGAAAGAATTAAGTGGGGGGCAGTTAGATGGCGCAGTAGATAGAACACCGGCCCTGGAGTCAGGAGTACCTAAGTTCAAAACCGGCCTCAGACACTTAACACTTACTAGCTGTATGACCCTGGGCAAGTCACTTAACCCCAATTGCCTCACTTAAAAAAAAAAAAAGAAAGAATTAGGTGGAAATAGTTAAAATAAAATAAGGTCTTAAGAGTTTTGTTTATATTGTGCCTGTATCTGTGAATGCTTTGATGTGACTAAATCCCCTCTACTAATTTAGAGGATGATCTTATCTGTAGTGCATTGCCTGAGTGCTCTCTGTGGTTAAGGGCCTTCCTCAGGATTACATAATTAGTATCTATCAGAGGGCAGGACTTGAACCCAGGTGATCCTGGGTCTAGGATTATCTATCTACTATGCCAGATGCCCCCTCTAACCAAAGTATATTTAGGAACTGAGCCTATGATTTCATTGATGTAGGACTTTATAGTGAGGAAATCCCTTCTACCAGTGAAGATCAGCACCAGCCCTCCAACTGTCTTTTTTAAAATTCAATTTTATTTTCAGTTCCAAGTTCTCTCCTCCCTCCTCCCCACCTCTATCCATTGAAAAAGAAAAAGAAAACCCACCCCAAGTATATATGGGCATGCAAAACAAATGTCTTTATTAACCATGTTTTTTTTTTTTAAAAAAAAAGCAAAGAAAAGAAAGAAATAGAAAGTAATATGCCTCAATCAGCACTCTTGAGTCCTTTTCTTTCTAGAGGTGGATAGAATATTTTACCATGAGTCTTTGGAAATGTGGTTGAATAATGTGTTGATTAGAGTTACTATTTCTTTCAGAGCTGATTATCTTTACAATATTGCTGTTACCATGTACATTGTTGTCTCATTTCTGCTCACTTTAATTTGCATTATTAGTTCATACAAGTCTTACCAGGTTTTTCTGAAACCATCCCCTTCATGATTTTCTTAGACAATAATAGTATTCCAAAACATTCATAAACTATAACTTGTTTAGCCATTCCCAATTGATGGGATTCCCCTCAGTTTTCCAATTCTTTGCTACCACAGAAAGAGTGACAATAAATATTTTTGTACATATGAGTCTCTTCCCTCTTTATTTGATCTCTTTGGGATTATAGACTTAGTAGTATGAAAGTTTAATAGCTTTTGAGGAATAGTTCCAAATTACTTTCCAGAAGGGTTAAGTTCCTAAATCCCTTCTAGAATTTGTCATTTTCAGTTTTTGTCATCTTAGATAATCTGATGAGAATGAGGTATTACCTTAGACTTGTTTCAATTTGCATTTCTTTAATTATTAATGATTTAGAGCATTTTTATATACTTATTGATAGCTTTGGTTTCTTGAAATGAAAATTACTTATTCAAATCCTTTGACCATTTATCCACTGGGGGCATAGCTCTTAATCTTTTTAATTTGACTAAGTTTCCTACATATTTTTTTTTAATTTTTTTTTTAAATTTTAGCAGGGCAATGGGGGTTAAGTGACTTGCCCAGGGTCACACAGCTAGTAAGTGTCTAAGGCTGAATTTGAACTCAGGTACTCCTGAATCCAGGGCTGGTGCTTTACCCACTGTGCCACCTAGCTGCCCCCTAGTTTCCTACATATTTTAGAAATGAAACCTTTATTAGAGAAATTTGTTGCAAAGATTTTTCCCCCTAGTTTCCTGCAATTCTTCTGTTTTTAGCTGCTTTGTTTATCTGAAAAATCCTTTTAATTTTTGGTCATCAGAATTATACATTTTACTTCCTTTGAATCCCTCTTTTATTTGGTCATGAAATCTTCCCCATCCATCGATCTGACAGGTAATTTCTTCCATGTTCTATTAAATTCTTTATGATATCACCCTTTATGCCTAAATCACGTACTAATTTTGAGGTTATCTTTGTATGTGGTGTGAGATGTTGTTCTATGCCTAGTTCCTGAGCTGACTGATTTCCAGTATTCTTAGCAGGTTTTTAAAAATCAGATAATGAATCCTTGTCCTAATAGATGGGATCATTGCATTTATCAAACACTAGGTGACTGTACTTATTTGCTTTTGTATATTGTGTACCTGATTTGTTACATTGATCAACAACTCTATTTCTTATCTTGCAACAAATTGTTTCTGATGATTACAGCTTTGTAATATAGTTTGAAATCTAGTACTGTTAATCCCCCTTCCTTCCCATTTTTTTCACCGATCCCCTTCATTTTCTTGACTTTTTGATCCACAAGATGAATTTTGCTGTGATTTTTTTCAAGCTGTATAAAGTCATTCTTTGATAATTTGATTGTTATGGTATTGAATAAGCAAATTAATTTAGGTATTATTTTCATTTTTATTATTTTGGCTTGGCCTACCGAAGAGCAATTTGTGTGAAGTATATTAAAATCATGTTCATATAGTTAATGTGAATGTTTTGGAAAGTAGACTCCCAAGTATTTTATAACTGTTTGTAGTTATTTCAGATGTAATTTCTCTATTTCTTACTGCAAGATTTGCATAATTATAGAATTTTATACATAAATGCTGACAATTTTTGTAGATTCCTTTTACATATTGTACTTTAGCTGAAGTTGTTCTTTCATTTTTAAAAGTAACTCTAGTTATAAGTCTCTAGTTTAACTCTCTAGATATTATATATAGGAATAACTCCATGTTTATTCCTTTAACATCTTTTTCTTGTCTTCTTATCCTAGGTAGAATTTCTAGTGCAATGTTGAATAATAATGTTTTTATTTAAATTTTGTTAATCTATCCTTCAATTTTCAGGATTTCTATTTGGGTGTTTAATTGAGGCTTTTAATTTGTTGCTTTTCTGTTTTTTTTCATTGTATTCCCAATTTGTCTACTTTTTCTCTCTTTTATAGATATAAATATTTATAGATATAAAATTACTCCTCAGTACTGCTTTGACTGTAGTGCACAAAATTTACTCTGTTGCATCATTATTGTCATTATCTTTAATTAAGTTATTGTTTCTATGATTTGTGCTTTAACTCACCCATTCTTAAACTCAAGTTATTTAGTTTCCAATTAATTTTTAATCTATGCTTCAAAGACCCTTTATTATTGAACACAGTTTTGGTCATAAAAATGAATTTAATATTTCTGCTTTTCTGCATTTGTTTGTGAGGGAATTTTTTTTGCCCTAATACATGATCATTTTTTATGAAAGTGGCATGCATAGGGTGAGGGCCAAAATTTGATATATGGAGCATTATTTGGGTGATTCTCCTTAATATTGTGGTCCCAGAAATATGAAGGACTTTTTAGGTTCACCTTCCCCTCTGAACTGCCCTTTTGGATATTTCTCCCAGGCCAATAAGAAGGGAGCCTTTAAGCTTTAGTTCACAAAAGGATCAGATTTTATTACTTGGGAATTAATTAAACAACAAAGGTGAAACTAATAAAAAATCAAAGATAAGGAAATAGGAAAATAGAAATACAGAGAAATGCTCTTAACTCTAAACTTAACCTATGCAATCCTCAGACCATTTCCAATTAAGCTAGTTCAAAGGAATTTAGCATTTTCCATAATTAACTCACAGAAGCTGAAAGTTTATAGTTGTTCTCACCGCCAGAACATGCACCACTACCACAAGGGCCAAGCCTGAAAAAAGGCCGATTCCTGGAAGATGCCTAGCGTTCCAGAAGATGCCTAGAGTTTTGGAAGCAGCCTAGCATTCCAGAAGCTTCCTTCCCCAAAAGGGGAGGTCCTTCAAAAGTTCCCTATGGAGAGTTCTCTAATTTTTACCACAATAGCTAAGAAATAAGTATTCCACTTTCTATTCCCATTCAATACTCTTTAGAAGTCAATCATATCTAATTTTTCTAAAATTGTATTCATTTCCTTAATTTTTTCTTATTTATTTTATGGATAAATTTATTGAAATTTGAGATGGGTAAAGTGAAATATCCCATTATTTTAGTTTTATTTCATCCCATAATTATTTAACTTTTCCTTTAATAATTTAGATGCTATACCATTTGGTACATATATGATTAGCACTGATATTAATTCACTATCTATGGTACTTTCCAGTAAAATGTACTTTCCAAATTTATCTCTTTTATTAGTTCTAATTTTAGTTTTGTTTTGTCTGTGATCATAATTGTTGCCCCTGCCTTTTTTGAAAACTTCAGCTGAAGCATTATTTTAACTATGTGTTATTGTTTTAAGTGTGTTTCTATAAACACCATATAGTTTCTAATCCATTGTCTTGTCCTTTTCTGTTTTATGGGTTGTTAATTTCATTCACATTCACCCCCCCCCCCCCTTAAAAGTCTGTTTTGATTCTGACAACTTTCTCCCTTAATCCATCTTCACTCCTACTCTCTCCTCCCACTCCTTTTTAAAAACTCCTTTCACTTCCTACTTCCTGATTGAGTAAAATGTGTAGCTGCATGTTTACTTTTTTCTCCTTCAACCAGCTCAGATGAGATTAAGGTTCAAGTATTGTTTACTCCCCTCTTACTATCTTCTTCATTATATTAAACACTGCCTTTTATGCTCTATTTATGTGAGATAGTTTTCCCCATTCCTTCTCTTTCTTCTCCCCCACACCCAAAGAATTCTTATTTCTTTTCCATTGCTTTCTTTTTGGGAGATTATCTAAATACCACAGATTCACACTGAGGCTCTCTAATTAGATTCTTTCTAATACCCTGGTGATGATAAAATTCTGAGAGATAAATAATATATCATCTCCCCACATAATACTCTTTTAACATTTTAACCTTTTTAGTCCCTTTTTGATAACTCACTTAAATTTCTTTTTATGTTTCTCTTGATCTTTTGTTTGTTTAAAGTTTTTATTTAACTCTCTTCTTTTCATCCAGAATACTTGAAAGCCCTACATTTTATTAAAAATGTACTTTTCTCCCCATAGGATTATACTCGGTTTTGCTGGGCAGGTAATCCACTTTTGTAATCCTAGATCCTTTGCCTTCCAGAATATAATTTTCTAAGCCCTCCATTCTTTCATTCTTTTGGCTGGTAAACCTTGTGTGATCCTTAATGGCACTATGATAATTGAATTCTTTCTTTCTGGCTGCTTGCAATATTTTCTCCTTGAGAATTTTGATTTTGACTACAATATGCCTCAGGGTTTTCATTTTGGAATTTTTTTCAGGAGGTAGCTGGTAGATTCGTTTTATTTGTTTTGTTTTGTTTTGTTTGTTTGTTTTTTGTGGGGCAATGAGGTTTAAATGACTTGCCCGGGGTCATACAGCTAGTAAGTGTCAAGTGTCTGAGCCAGATTTGAACTCAGGTCCTCCTGAATCTAGGGCTGGTGCTTTATCCACTGCGCCACCTAGGTCCCCGGAAAGACTTTTTTAAAAAGGAGACTTGTAGAGAGAAAGACAAGAACAGTGACACCCAGTCAAACTTTGTTCTTTGTTGTTGTTTTTTCCACCATATTTTTCTATACTAGCAAATACTGGCAGCAGAGTCCAAGGAGGACCCAAGTTCTTTCAATTTGCCTTCAAGTTTTATGATATCTTTTATGATTTCTTGAAATACATTGTTTAGGGTGGGGGGGGGCAGCTAGGTGGCACAGTGGATAAAGCTCCAGCCCTGGATTCAGGAGGACCTGAGTTCAAATCTGACCTCAGACATTTGACACTTACTAACTGTGTGACCCTGGGCAAGTCACTTAATCCTCATTGCCCCACCCCCAAAAATACAATGTTTAGGCTCTTCTTTTGTTATTATTCATGGTTTTCAGGTAGACCAGTGCTTCTTATAGTTTCTCTCCTTGATCTGTTTTTACATCAGTTGTTTTTTTCTTTCCACCAAGTATTTCATATTTTCTACTATTTTTTATTCTTTTGACTTCATTTTATTATTCTTGACATCTTATGGAGTAATTAACTACCATTTGGCTAATTCTAAATTTTAAGGAATTGCTTTCTTTGGTAAGGTTTTGTACTTTTTTAAAAAACCAAGTTGTTAATTTTCTTTTCATAATTTTCTTGGGTAGTTCTCACTTCTTTTCCTATTTTTTTTTCATTTTTACTACCACTCATTTTTTAAATCTTTTTTGCTTTTTAAAAATCTCTTTTTTAAATTAAAAAAAAATTGTTCTAGGAATTCTCCTTGAGATTATGTCCAATCAATCTTTTCCTTTGAAGCTTTGCTTGTGGATGTTTTAAAATCATTGTCTTCTTCTGTGTTTGTGTCTTGAGCTTCCCTGTCATCAATCATAGTAGCTCTTTATGAATGAGTTCTTTCTTTCTTTTCTTTTCTTTCTTTCTTTCTTTCTCTTTCCTCACTTTTTCAGCCTACTATGGACTTTAGACTTGATGTTAATATTGAGTTCTTCTCACTTCCAGAGGTGATGTAGGGGAAAATGTCTGGCTTAAGCTTCTATTTTCACAATTCAGTTTGGGAACCTGCAAGATTTTAATGTTTCCAAAATGGCATGAACAGGGGAGAAGCCTGTTCACAATGCTCTTGGTCTGAGTTCTGCAAGTTTTGACCTAGGTTTGACTCTGTTGTCTTATATGCAGGTAAGTTTCAGTAGACTGTTGCTGGATTCAGTCACTGTTAGCCTGCTGAGAAATTCTGCATGTCCAGAGTGATTGAACCCCTTTGGATCCTCTTTGGTTTTGATCTTTTCTCCTGATTTTTCTACTTATATGCTAGGTTAAAGGTTAGAATTGAGTCACTTGGGGCAGCTAGGGGGCACAGTGGATAAAGCACCAGCCCTAGATTCAGGAGGACCTGAGTTCATATCCAGCCTCAGACACTTGATACGTACTAGCTGTGTGACCTTGGGCAAGTCACTTAACCCTCAGTGCCCCAACAAAAAACAAATACAAAAAAAAAAGGAATTGAATCACTGATGTGTTCCTAAGTTCACAGCCACACAGCTAAATTTCTGTTTGTGTGTGTGTGTGTGTGTGTGTGTGTGTGTGTGTGTGTGTGTGTGTGTGTGTGTTCAGTACCTGGCTAGTTCCCTGCTCTTGCTTAGCCATAACTGTTCCTCTCTGCCCTGGATCTATGACCAGGGACTGGGTAATGAGTGACAGAGTTGACAGATGGCACCCACCCCTGCTCCCAGGGCTAGTTCCGAGGTTCCCTGGGATCTCTTTCTGCCCTGGTGCTTTATATCAGTTCCCTTTCTATCTCGAGGTGCTAGAATGCTCTCAGTCCACTATAGGCATATGTGCTGGTCTGAAAGTTAGAACTGAGGCACTGTTCTGTTTCTGAGCTGAGAGCCAAGCAACTAAGTTTCTGAAATTTGTGTGTATGTGCACATGCTCAATATTTGGCTTGGACCCTCCTCTTGCTCAGTCTTGGCTGCTCCGTTTTGCCCTGGATCTGTGACCTGAGTGTTTGTCATGGGTGACAGAGCTGCCAGATGGCACCTGTTCCTGTTCCTAGTGCTAGTTCAGAGGACTCCTGGGATGTCTTTTTGCCCTGGTGTCTCCTGCCCTGGTGCTTTCACTAAGTTTTCTTTCCATCTTTGGTTCTGGAATGATTGTAGTCCACAAGAGCTGCCACTGTGCTGTGCTCCTGGACAGCCTCCACCCCAGCGTCCACAGACCTCTCTGTTTATCCCCCTAAGATACCCTCAGCTATAAAAATGACTCATTGTAACTTTTTCTTGGTTTTCTTTTTTTTGTTTGTTTGTTTGTTTTTTTGCAGGGCAATGGGGGTTAAGTGAGTTGCTCAGGGTCACACAGCTAGTAAGTGTCAAGTGTCTGAGGCTGGATTTGAACTCAGGTACTCCTGAATCCAGGGCCAGTGCTTTATCCACTGTGCCACCTAGCCACCCTCTTGGGTTTCTTGATCAGAATTAAGGGCCTCATTTTCTAGGTAGTTGTGGAGAAGGTCTGTTGGGAGAGCTGGCAAAAAATGCTGATTCTCACTCTGTCATCTTTGCTCTGCCCTTATTGCAACTTATAATCATAAAAAGAATTGTCTTTGAAATGGGGAGGTTTGCCCTTTGTTATGTAGCAAGTAAGTATGAGAGAAGAGACTGGTATCCAAGCATGTATCTACCACACCATGTAACCACTCTCCTTCAGATCTGAACGATAGAATCAAAGGGGAAAAGCTGATGAATATTTGGTTAGGATGTTTTATCACTTGTCATATAACTTGGACATGATTCTGTCTCCATTGCTCACTGCCTGGGAGACTTTGGGCAAAGCTTTTTACTTATCTAGCATCTAGGTTCCTCATACATAAAATGAGGGGGTGGTGGGGGTTGGCCCCAAAGATATTAAAGTCTTTCCCAATTCACTCTTTGAGGCTTTCATTTTCTGCCCTCCAGAGTTGAGGCATTTCTGATGCTTGAGGCAACTAGGTAGTGCAGTGAATAAAGCCCTGAAATTGTTGTTGCTCTTAGTTCTGGAAGAGGACCAGTGACATCACATCAGGAGGGGGATGTCTTGACTTGCAAGTGAATTGGATTTAAGCAAGGCAGGGGTGTGCAAAGTCTTCAGCCTCACTCTCTCTTCCAAGGTCATTTGAGTACAATGACAAGACATAATCCTAAGCTTGGAGTCAGAAAGACCTGAGTTCAAAGCTTTCTCCAGACACTAGCTGTGTGACCCTGGACAAGTCATCTCTGTTCCCTTCAGTTTTCCCAGATTGTAAAAATGGGAATAATAATAGTACCTACTTCACAGGGCTATTGTGAGGATTAAATGAAATAAAATTTATAAGCATTTATATGACCTTTTAAAAATTAAAATATTTAATTTAAAATAATTAATAATTATTAAAATAATTTAATTTAGAAAATTTTATTTTTTCCTAGTACATGCAAAGATAGTTTTCAGCTATGTGATATTTGTAAACGTTTATAGAGTGCTTACTATGTGCCAGGCACTGTGTTTAGCACAGGAACACCATAGTAGGCACCCTATAAATGCTTATTCCTTCCTCTTTGCCCTTTGTTGTTTTCTGGTAGAACTGCCCATTTTATTGCTGTCTTGCTTTGTGATCTTGACTGAGTCAACTAACTTGTCTCTATTTCACTTTTACAAACAATTTATATTGCTATTTTGGTGATTACATAATTTTCACTTCCCAAAATATCTCTTCTCTGTCCCTTTACCAGAGATCTATTGCTCATAGCAAATAATGGAAAATAAAATAATTCAGCAAAATTAGCCAACACATCAACCAAGCCCAACATTATATGCAGTGTTCTCTATCTATATTTCACTGTGCATCAAAATTCAAAGCAACACACACTCATACACACACACACACACACACACACACACACACACACACACACACACATCATTTCTTACGGTATATCATCTATGAGGCAACCAGGTGCCATAATGGATAGAGTGTTGGACTTGGAGTCAGGAAGACCAGTTCAAATTCTGCATCAGACTTTTAGTAATTCTGTGACCTTGGGCAAGTCACTTAAGCCTTCTGAGTCTCAGTTTTCTCATCTCTAAAATGGAGACAATACTAGTGCCTACCTCAGAAGATTGGGAAACAAATGCAAACATGTATATACACACACATACATATATAAAAAATATAGGGCAGCTAGGTGGCTCAGTGGATAAAGCACTGACCCTGGATTCAGAAGGACCGGAGTTCAAATTCAGCCTCAGACATTTGACACTTACTAACTGTGTGACCTTGAGCAGGTTAACCCTCATTGACCCACAAAAAAACCCAAAATGAAACAAAACAAAACAAAAATACTTATCAGGGCAGTTAGGTGGTGCAGTGGATAGAGTACCGGCCCTGGAGTCAGGAGTACCTGAGTTCAAATCTGGCCTCAGACACTTGACACTCACTAGCTGTGTGACCCTGGGCAAGTCACTCAACCCCAATTGCCTCACTAAAAAAAATTTTAAAATTAATATATATATATATATATGATATAAACATATATATAAATTTTCACCAATATACATATAGCTTTACATGTAAAGCTGTATATATATATATCTTTGAATTATTTTTATAAACCTTAAATGCTATAAAATTATAGCTATCATTTTTATTATTATCAGTTTTCTTACTTGTTTTTAAAAAATATATGTTAGCAAATTCAAAAAATCTGACAATCCATAATGGAGTCCCCCCATCCAAATAATTTTTCACAGTTGTGCCAAGAAAAACAACTTTATGGGAATATTTTCACAAACTACCATTAGTCATGAAGTAGCAGCTTTATAAATCATAAATAAGATCTTCAAGCATTTCTGTCAAGTGTTATTCAAATTCTTCCAGTCTTGCAGTTGAATAACAAAATACATTTTGAATTAATCAGATGAAAGAATCTGGAACTTTTCTTATTAGTCTTTGGGTTAGGCATGGAGGCATGGAAAGATAGATGTGTTGGTGAGAATAATTTTTAATTGCTAAGAATAATCTGTAATCATGATTTATGAAGGTTTAGTATTGTGTGTGATTTATCAAGTGTTCTGAGTAAAGGCTGATGTATATTTCATGACCATTAAGAAAGTGATCGATTTCATTATGTTGAGATATACCACTGCTGTTGAAATATGTGAGAAGAATGAGTAGGTATGATAGCCCAAGAATTTTGATTAGTTTATATTTGTAACTGTCAAACAATGATATTAGCTTTTACTGCCTGCTCTTAAAAATTCCTGCTTAATTAGAAATATTTTCGTTTTCATTCTGTTCAAGGAGAAAAGCTTCAGTGGTTATTTAGACAAAAAGCATGAAAGACTTTATAAGTATGACTCAGTATGTGTCTTGGACAAAATTGGTAAAACTCATGATTTGGTTATGGTGAAAATACTGAATTTCTTGGCTTCTAATACATGAATAGAAAAAAACTCATTAAAATGGTGTGAATAAACAATATATAACAAGGAGGATGGCTCTCATTGAATATCACCTTCCCATTCATATGTTTTATTTTTGGTAAATTGATATTGGAAACAAAACTCTTTTAATCAACAAACGAGTAGTGTCTTGTCTGCAGTAGATATTCATTGACTCTAACAGACTTCTTCATGGAGACATTCCATTATAGGATATGGGAGACACAGCTTCATTTTTCCTAACCTGATTTAGAATTCCACCCTCCTTGTCTCATTTCAGAATAATAGAATTCTAGAATGGCAGAGACCTTAGATTTCATTTTGTCAAAATCCTGCCTCTGTGTTTTGATACCTCCAGCAAAGTTCTTAACTTCCTTGGGCTTGCTTTGTATGTACTTTTCTGCATTCCTTTATGAAGTTTTTATGTCTTACCACATGGCCATTAAAAAAAATACTGTGTGCAGCTGAGAATATGAATATTTTTTTTCTATACTCATTCAATAATCACCAGAGATCTTTTACTTCCTAACATTTCTAACATTTTATGTACTTCCTTAAACTGTTAAAAAAATGTCTATCTGAAAAGGTACTGTTGGGTCCCCAACAATTGTTATTGTTTTGCTATCTTTTTCTCCCCATATTGATTAACTTTTCCATTAAGACTTAAAGGCTAAGCCATCCTCTTCATAGATATCAAATTTTGCTATTATTTTCTTGATTATGATACCTTTAATAATCATGTAATTTTCTTATTTATCTCATATAATAATATTTAACTGTTGCCTTTTTTAAGATTGTGATTGCTTACCTTTGCTTTTTTTAGTTTGATTGAATCAAAATAAATTCCACTCTACCTTGCCTTTTTTTAACCCCTTTATGAATCTTGTTTCTGCTTTAATTCTATAAATAATGTATTTTTTTCATCTTCTTGTTGTTCATCTCATCCACATTCATGGTTATGCTACTGTTCTTGGTTGTGCCATTATTAATTTTCTTGTTTCTCTCCATCATATCCTCCTAGAATTTTCCCTTTCCCTTTTATCCCCTCTTAATAAAAAAGAAGACAGTGAAAGAGGAGCGGGATCAACACAAATATTCAGTAATCAAATCTATCTGCTTCTACTCCACTGTCCCACCACTTTTCTTGGGGTTGTTGTAAGGATCAAAATATCTGTACGTACATATGTATATATGTGTGTGTATCTCTATATATATCCATATCTTTACATATATATGTGCATATATGGATGTATATATGTGTGTGAATATATATCTATATATATGCACACATATATATCTTGCTTTGAAAATTTAAAGTTCTACCAGGAGAACATTGTACATTATAACAGCAACATTATGTGATGATCAATTATGACTGACTTAGCTCTTCGCAGCAATACAATAATCCAAGAGACAATTCCAAAGGATTCATGATGGAAAATGCTCTCCACATCCAGAGAAAGAACTGATGGAATTTGAATACAGATCAAAACATGCTATTATAACTTTCTTTTTTCCTTTTTTCTGTTTCTCCTTATACAATATGATTAATAGGAAAATGTTTTACATGATTGCACATATATAATCTACATCAGATTGTTGACCATCTTAGGGGTGAAGGAAAAAATTTTGAACTCAAAACTTTATTAAAAATGAATATTAAAACTTATCTTTACATGTAATTAGAAAAAAACCTGAAAGTAATATTTAAAAGAAAACAAACTTAAAGTTCTCCTACTTCAGAAAAACTATGATCTCATCAGTGTGGGTGCCAAAAACACCTACTATGTGCCAGGCACTGTGATAAGCTCTGGGAAAAATGATTAAAGCAAAACAGCTCTTATATTCTAGTTGGAGTGAGGCAATGTGTATGTATGTGTTTGTATGTGTTTATATGTATATATGTTAATATATGTATGTATGTGTGTATATGGGTATCTAGGTAGGGCAGTGGATAGAGTGCTGGACCTGGAGTCAGGAGGACCTAAGGTAAAATCTGGCCTCAAACACTTACTAGCTGTGTAACTGTTTAAATCACTTCACTCTGCCTCAGTTTCCTCATCTGTAAAATGAGCTGGAGATGGAAATGGCAAACTACTCTAGTATCTTTGTCAAGAAAATGACAAATGATGTCATGGAGAGTCAGACACATAGCTTAAATAACTCAACATAAAATACATGTATATATAAATGTTTGTAAAGGGTTAGACATATAGAGATAGAATATATACAAGATGAATACAGAGTACAGAATAGTTTTGGGAAGGATCCCAAGCATAAGCTGTGGGGATCAGGCAAAGCTTCCTATAGAGGATGGCATTTGAGGTTTGAAGAAAACTAGGGATTCCAAGAGGCATAGGTGAGGAGGGAGAGCAGTGCAGAAGTGGGGAAGCCCAGTGAATAGACACAGAGAGGGAAAATTGTCTGTACTGCAAGAAGTATAGGAAGTAGGTCAGTACAATTGGACCATAGAATGGAATATCATGTAAGAAAACTAGCAAGGTGGAAAGTGGAACAGGTTGTGAATGAATGAATGAATCAATCAATGAAAATGCATTTAACACTTAAATTCCATACAGAGAAATTTATATTTTATACATGTGTTAGTAAATGGGATTCATGAATTACTATGGTAGAAAATGAAGAAAAATTTACTGCCTGGTGACCATCCTATGTGATTAACCTCTCTGAATTTAGCTGGGTTGCTCCCCAGATAGTAGATATAGTCTGTCACCAGGTAAATAATGAAGCTTTTTTGGCTTGGCCAGACTTGCTTCATTGATCCAGGATCATGTCCATGTCATAATGAGGTATTGGCATAGAACTTTAGTGGAGACTACATACAGATGAATTATTGTTATGGGAACAATGAAATCCCTAAATGATCAACAACCACAGCAAGTTGTATTGAGTTGCTTTAAAATACCTTTTTATGATTCCAAGGTCTTGATATCAACAATTATCATTACAATTTGTGGAATACTTCTATTTTCTTTTGTAACTCCATCTATGAGCAATGAATAGGAATTGTGACATTTTCTGTTTGTAGTGGATTTTACCCTTTTTTTCATTCTATGGTACAATGGGTCAGTAATCTCATTGATAGGGATTATTCTTCCAATAGTGCAATCAATCAACATTTATTAAGTGTGCACTATATAGAAAGTACTGTAGTAGGAGGTAGAAGCTATAAAGAGTGAGATAGCCCCTCCCCTCAGGGAGCTTGTAGTCTAAATAATATGTTTAAGATCTATAGGTAACACATACAGGTATATAGAGAGATATAATTTATGTAGAAAATTGATATAAGGTGATGGGAGAGAGGGAGAAGGTTACTGTAGCTCAGAGAAAGATGAAGGCTTCATGTAGAAGGTGGTACTTGAACTGAGCTTTGAAGGAAACAGATTATGAGAGAAGAAGGTATTGATTGCATTCTCAGGGGTGGGACACGCTGAATGCAAAAGTAAAAAGGTAAAATGTAATGTTGCATATGAGGAACAATAAGAAGGTCAGTTTGGCTGAAATGTTATGTATGTAGAAGGGAAATGGTCTGGAAAGGCAAGTTATAACCAAGTTATTAAGGGCTTTAAATGATGAAGAATCTCTAATTTTTCGGGGGGGGGGCAAGGCAATGGGGGTTAAGTGACTTGCCCAGGGTCACACAGCTAGCAAGTGTGAAATGTCTGAGGCCCGATTTGAACTCAGGTACTCCTGAATCCAGGGCCGGTGCTCTATCCACTGCGCCACCTAGCTGCCCCGATCTCTATATCTTTTTAGAGGCATTGGGGAGTGACTGAAGCTTTGTGGCTAAGGTTGTGACATAGTCATACTTAACTTTAGAAAAATCACTTTAATAGTCATTTATCAGAAGGACTGGAACAGTATAAGATTTAAAGCAGGGAGTCCAATTGGGAGGTGAAGGTCCAATGAAGATCTGAACTAAGGTGGTGGCTATGTGAATGGAGAGAGCAGACATGGCAAGTTATGTTTAAGTAGAAAATGACAATATTTGGAACTTAGTAGTTAATATGGGATGAATGAGAATACACAAACAAGGATGACACTAATGTGGTGAACCTAGGTGACTAAAAGGATAGTGGTGTTCTAGACAAAAATATGGAAGTTTAGAAGAGGAGTATATTTGGTAGTAAGATTTGATTTTAATATTGAATACAGTGACTTTGAGATGAACAAGAACATCTAGTTCTAAGGTCCAATTCATGATATGATACTGGAGTTCAGAAGAGATATTAAATCTTGGAATCATCACCTAGATAAGACAATTAAATCCATGTGAGCTGATTTAACCATAGAAAGAAAAGAAAAAAGAGAGCTTAGGGAATATATGCACAGTTATGAGTACATAATATGAATGAGAACCCAGTTAAGGAGACTGAGAAGGAGCAGTTCAACTGGTAGAACACAAAGAGAAGGTCAGCTTCACAGCATCTCAGAAGGGAGAGACCATTTAGGAGAAGAGGATGATTAAGAACAAAGAATAGCATATATGCAAAGACTTACATGAATTGATGCAAAGTGAAATAATCAAAGCAAAGAAAATAGCATACAAAAAGAAATGACACAACCACAAAACAATAAAAAATATATTGCAAAATTTTAAAAGAACAAATGCCATCAAAAAGAGATATTTCCTGCTCCTCTGGAGAGGAATCCATGGCGATAGAATGATGGTATACTTAGAGAATCCTAGAAAATCAACTGCAAAACTGGTTGCAATAATTAAAACTTCAACAAAGTTGAATGATATAAAATAAACTGAAACAAATCATCAGCATTTCTATAAATTACCAACAAAGTCCAGCAGGAAGAAATTTAAAAAAGAAATTCCATGTAAAATAACTGTAGACAGGGGCAGCTAGGTGGCACAGTGGACAAAGCACTGGCCCTGGATTCAGGAGGACCTGAGTTCAAATCTGGCCTCAGACACTTGACACTTACTAGCTGTATGACCCTGGGCAAGTCACTTAACCCTCATTGCCCCACAAAAAAAACCACAACAAAATAAAATAATTGTAGACAGTATAGAATAGCTGGGAGTCTACCTGCCAAGACAAACCCAGGAAGTATGGAAACACAATTATAAAACACTTCTTACAACTGGAAAAAAAAATTCATTGCTCATGGGTAAACTGAATATAATAAAAATTATACTTCTACCTAAATTTATTTACTTATTCAGTGCCATACCAATTAAACTACAAAAATATTTTACAGAGGTAGAAAAATAATAAAATTCATTTGGTAGAAGAAAAGGTCAAGTATACCAAGACAACAGTGAAAAAAAATGTGAAGGAAGGTAATTTAGTAGTACAAGATTTCAAACTGTATTACAAAGTGGTAATCATCAAGACAGTCTGATACTGGCTAAAAAAGAATGGTGAATCAAAGGAATAGATTAGGTATACAATATACAGTAGTAATGTAGTGTTCGATAAACCCAAAGATCCAAGCTTTTGGGACAAGAAGTCACTGTTTGATAAAACCTGCTGGGAAAATTGGAAGGCAGTTTGGCAGAAACTAGGCATAGACCAATATATCATAAGAAAATTAGGGGAGATAGAAAATTTTACTTTTCAGGTCTATGGATAAGGGAATAATTTTGGTACCAAAAAAGATAGAGAACATTTTGGAAGATAAAATGGATAATTTTGATTATATTACATTAAAAAGTCTTAGCACAAACAAAACCAATGTAGCTAAGATCAGAAGGAAAACAGAAAGCTGGAAAAGCTTTTTAAAGCAAGTTTCAATGATAAAGGCCTCATTTTTCAAATATATAGAGATGAGTTAAATTTATAAGAATGTCATAACCCAATTGATAAATGATAAAAGGATATAAACAAACATTTTTCAAAAGAAGAAATCAGGGCAGCTGGGTAGTGTGGTGGATAAAACACCGGCCCTGGATTCAGGAGGACCTGAGTTCAAATACGGCCTCAGACACTTGGCACTTACTAGCTGTGTGTCCCTGGGCAAGTCACTTAACCCTCATTGGCCTGCAGAAGAAGAAGAAGAAGAAGAAGAAGAAGAAGAAGAAGAAGAAGAAGAAGAAGAAGAAGAAGAAGAAGAAGAAGAAGAAGAAATTAAAGCTATCTATATTCATATGAAAAAATGTTTCAAATCACTATTGATTATAGAAATTCAAATTCAAACAAGTGAGGTACCACCTCACACCTAAAAGATTGGTTAATATGATGACCAAAAAGGAAAATGACAAATATTGCAGGGTATGTAGGAAAACTGGGACACTAATGCACTGTTGGTGGAGTTGTGAACTGGTCCAACCATTCTGGAGAGCAATTTGGAACTATGCCCAAAAGGCTATAAAACTGTGTCTACCCTTTTGGCCCAGCAATACCACTACTAGGTCTGTAACCCAAAGAGATAAAGAAAAAGGAAGAGGATCTATGTACAAAAGTGCTTTTTGTGGTGGCAAAGAATTGGAATTCTTTGGATTAAAGGGATCCCCATCAATGAGGGATCTGATCAAGTTATGGTATATGATTATGATTGAATAATATTGTGCTATAAGAAATGGTGAGCAAGATGGTTTCAGAAAAATCTAGTAAGTCTTACATGAAATCATGCAAAGTGAAGAACCAGGAGAACATTGTACACAATAAATACAATATTGTATGATGATCAACTGTGAATGATTTAGCTATTCTGATCAATACAATGAGTTTAAGACAATTCTGAAGGACTTATGGTGAAAAATCTATTCACTTCCAAAGAAAGAATTGTTGAAGTTTGAATGCAGATCGAGTCATATTTTTTAAAAAATCTTTACTTTTCTTTCTTTTTTGTCTTTTGCAATATGATTAACATGGAAATATGTTTTCTATAACTTCACATGTATAATCTCTGTCTACATAATGCATATACACATATATGTATGTGTATATATGTGCATACACACAGAGACACACACACAGAGACAGACACATATATGCCTTCTCAAGTAGTGGTGAGGAGAGGAAAATAATTTGGAACCTCAAATTTTAAAACACAAATGCTAAAATCTTTTTACATGTAATCACTGGGCACTTTAGAGAAATCATCCAGAATACAAAGAATTGTAAAGTGAGTGAGAGAAACTTTTTCTAGGGGATTGATTGACAACATGAAGAGAGATATCAAATGAGAATCTGAGCAATGGTAAAATGTTAATATTATCCCTATAATTTTTCTTAAATCAAGGACACTCTGAAATGTTTGTAGCCAGTAGGAAAGGAACCAATAGAATAGGAGAGATTAAATATTAGAAAGAGCGGTGGTTTTGGGGGGGGTAATCTACTAGACAATATGGAGGAAATGGGATATAGGACATTTATAGATGGTTTTGTATTAGAAATATCTTCATCAGAGACTTTAGCAAAGAAGTGGAGAATGGAGATCCTATAACAAGGAGAGATAGAGAAGAGGAAGTTGGTATGAATGGCCTTTATTGGAACAGTCATTGGAACAGGCATGGTCTGGAGAAACAATTAGGTAAGAGTAGAGGCATTGCCTTGCAAATCAAGGGTCCAGTTGAGATTAGGTCACGTAAATGTAGTAGACTCAGTTGACCCAGTTGTGTGACTTTTCCCAGTTCCATTCAGCAATACGAGAAGAAGCAGAGGAAGCAAATTGTGGGAGCTATTCAAGGCTGGGGTTTAGAATGGGTGGCAACACGACAAAGAAACAAGGGCTTCAAAAATAATGGATACTATATAGTGGAACTGGGTAAATTAGAGATTGTGATTGGGAAGAGAACAAAGTGAAGATAGATTAGTGGTATTGGCCTGGGAAAGTACTGAGTGGTAGAGGGATTGGAGGCCATTATAATGAGTAAGAATAAATAGATTTAGGAGGAGGAAGACATAGGGAAAGGTGGAAGGGAAAATAGGAAATTATGAATGGATAAAGACATTGCAGAGCTGAATGCAGACTGAAGTATATTATTTTCATTTTGTTGTTGTGGTGGTGGTGGTGTTTTGTTTTTCCTTTCTTGTGGTTTTTCTCTTTTGTTTTGATTCTTCTTTCACAACGTAACTAATATATTTAACATGATTGTATATATATATCCTATATCAGATTGCTGGCTGTCTTGGGGAAGAGGGATAGAAGGGAAGGAGGGAGAAAGATGTGGAATTCAAAATCTTGGAATTCAAAAAATGAATATTAAAAATTATCTTTACATGTAATTGGAAAAAATAAAATACTATTAAGGAAAAACAACAAAAAAAGATGGAGAAATGACCTATGGATTGGTAGATAGCTACCAGAATTTGAATCTATATAACATAAATTTATATAGAATGAACTTTAAAGGAGGAAGTCTTATTGAGTGGCGTCAGCAGAGGGAGTACCTTGAAAAACAAAGAGTATTCCTACTCTCCCCCCAAGATTAGTGTGTTAACAGGTATGAGAGAAAATAGAATCAGTTTTGGAAAGGATGTCTGAGAATACAATGCCATGTGTCAGCAGGTCAATGGACCACAAGAGGAAGAAATTCAAAATGAGAATCCCGAAGGACACAGTAGAAGGGGTGGGCAGAGCTGAAGCATATCATTGGAAGAATAGAGCTGGGTGCAGATTGAAATTTAACTACTCCTTGTCATCCTAAGACTCTTGTCCATGTCATTCTATAAATCATCCAGAGGGGTCCAAACAGTGATGATCCTTCCTATAGATTTCTGCACATTGTGTGGACACCAATGGAATATTTAGGCTGTCTACTGGTTATCTCTCTCTATCTCTTCATCCTTTTCTGGATTCTTCTGATGACACCCTTTTCATCTCTATAGCTGGCATAGTTAGCTTGGGAAAATTGTTCCACTATAGTTTCTGTTTAGTCAATTGCATATGTTCTTTGAAATGTATAGAATGAACTAGAGGTGTAGCTTTCTCATATTTGTTGGTGTAAGGCTCACAGGACATCTAGAATCTATATTCTGTGTTAGGTATTGATTACCCTCTAAATGTACCTTCCATCAAATCAATCACATCCACTTTAGGTTTCAGATTCAGGTTACGCAAGAGAATACTTTAATTTTTTTGCAGGGCAATGAGGGTTAAGTGACTTGCTCAGGGTCACACAGCTAGTAAGTGTCAAGTGTCTGATGTTGGATTTGAACTCAGATCCCCCAGAATCCAGGGCTGGTGCTTTATCCACTTTGCCACCTAGCTGCCTCCCAAGAGAATACTTCTTGAAGGGAATTACTCTGGCCATCAGGTCATGTAGAAAAGCACAATCTTCAATGTTAAAGTTTCAAAATATTGAGTAGGGTTGTCTTTAATGAGGGGTTCCTGGAATCTGCTAATCTCAAAGGTCAAACTTATTCCTTCTTTCATGATTATGAGGGCACAGGCCAAGAGTTACAAAGGGTCTTAGAAAAAGCTTCATGAAATTGCAAGACCCAGAGCATTTGGAGATTTAGTTACATAGAATCATGGATTTAGAGCATGAAGGAACCTCTTGAAGATCTTGTGGTCCAATACTATCATTTTGAAAATGAGACAACTGAGACTTAGAGAGATCAGATGACTTGTAGGTATGTATTCTGGTGCTTTATTTTTTAAAGAATTGGATCATTTCATTTAGTCTTCCCAGAGATTTTAGGTTCACTTCTTTAAAACAAAGTTAAAGAAACCCAAAGGTCCCAAAGTAACAATGCAGGAAACATTAAACATATACATTATATAATCCAAGGATACTAAGTGGTCCTTTAACATTTTGTTTTCATTCACAACATCTATAGCAGACTATGAGAAATCATGCCCAAACTGAGGTTTGGTAACAAGTCACACATGATCTAGATTAGCTTCTTAGCTTAATGTGAGGAAATCCTTCAGCCCTGGAAGCAGCATCAGCTTACTCAGTGACTGCGAAAAAAAGTTAGATCCTTCCTGACTTTAATATGCATCTTCCTACTGACTAAGAAGCATGAAGGACTTCACAGTTCTGGAATTTGGGGATAGTCCCCACTGTTGGGACTTACTTTTTTCTCTCTTTTGCTTCTTTCCTTTCCTTCCCTCCTTACTTCCATCCTTTCTTCCTTTTTCCTCCCTTCTTTCCTTCCTTCCTTCCTTCCCTCTCTTTCTGTCTCTTATATTCTATCATTCTCCTTCTCTCTCTCTCTCTCTCTCTCTCTCTCTCTCTCTCTCTCTCTCTCTCTCTCTCTCTCTCTCTCTCTCTCTCTCTCTCTCTCTCTCTCTCTCTCTCTCTCTCTCCATCAGCCTGGGAAGAGGAATACTTTTCTTTTCTTCCCTTCTACTGTGTCCTGAAAGGGCACCAAAATAAAATAGTAAACAGTCCATTTTAAAGTAGGTTAATAGAGCCATGGGGAGGGGGGGGGGAATAATAATTAGAAACAAATGTCTTCTTAACCACCATCCCCTTCCCTAGCATGTGCTTAACAATGGCATCTAGTTGTGTGGAAGACATGAAGCAGTACTATCACCCCCACTTCCTTTGGGATAATGAATATGACACAGTGCACCTACCAAGTAAGCATTCAGAATAGTTAATGTCCAGGGCATTCTGCTCTTCATGTTGAAGCTTCTCAGCCAGGTAGAGCACAAAGCTAAGGATGAGGGAGATGCTGGCATATTGATGTGGGACTATGTATTCCAGGAGCATTGGCCACATGAGCTGGGAAAAAAGTTGATCTTCATTAGGAGTGATTTTTTCCTCATGAAAGTTTATCATCTCTTTACTTTTGGAGTTTTAACTCCAATCTCAAACTAATACCTTGGAAGTAATGGTGATAAAAATTGGATAGATTCCCACCCACCACTCTGCCCCTCTCAGTCGGCAATATTATATGTATCTTAATCCCTCCCTCACGAGGAATTTCAATAATTTTTATCAGAGAAGAAACTAGCTCTCATGTATATTTATTTGCAGACATATACTGATTTTATATTATAGTTCACTGGAGAGTCAGGAAACTCTGTTTATGGATACGCTGAGAATTGATGAAAAGGTTCCCTTACCTTGGCCATGCAGGGGTTATGGACACAGTCAGTTAAGATTTCCAAACATAATGTTTTCAGTTTTGTCCTTTCATCATTAACCTCCGTTTCATCTGAAATCTTTGGGAGGAAGGGAAAAATCATCAGAGATAGTTCATTAGTCACCCCTCTTTTTCCACAGTCATCAAAAAAAAAATCAGCAAGGCATGATTAGAAAGCATGAGGTAAAAAAGGAAGAAAGGTGCAGAGCACCTGTATTGGACAATAAATTACCTTTCTAATTCAATTGAGATAGTACCTAGCTAAGTTTCTTCACTTTTCATAAAGTGCCAAGTTAAGAAAATATAAGAGGATATTGAAATCAATCCTCTTCACTCACTCAGTCAATTTCACTTAAATACCTGAAAAGTTCTCATATACTGAGGGTCACAAGGTACTAAAAATGAACTGAATTCAACTTTGTAGATGCCAAAATGGAGGCTGACCAGTGTCCTTAAGGGAGCTTTAACACTTGAATTAGGACCAAAGGTGTCATTAGGACAAGGCCTTCCTCATTTTGTTCACTAGTCTTTACATTATATGCTGTTTGCTCTCTTGACCTGTCATGGGCAGGGGAGCTAGGAGATTTTGGGAGAGAGACACGTCATCACCCTCATCATCATCATTTTCACTATCTCTTTGCTTCCTGCTGCCTGTTTTCATTAAAAAAAAAAAAGTCCTAAATCTGGTTCTCTGCTGCCCTCTAATGGTTTCTTGATGCTACCACTTGTTTGTTTTTCCTTGGTCCTCAGATACCCAGCTCCCCCTTTTGAGGGAGGAGAATGGTTATACCTTCTCCTTCCTTTCCTACTCCCTTCCTGCTCCAAAATTGTGAACTTATGATCTTCTCTCCCTATGATTCTGTTATTCTATCACCTAATAATATGGCACTGAATAACAACAACAATAAGAAGAACAACAAAAACAAAAACAACACATCACCCTCTTAGGTATTTTCCATGGGGATTTATTACAAAACCCTACAGGGGAATAATAGGACATTACTATCATCATCACTGCTACCATCACTACTTGTTGTTGTTGAGTCATTTCAGTCATATCTGACTCTTTGTGACCCCATTTGAGTTTTTCTTGGCAAAGATACTGGAGTGGTTTGCCATTTCCTTCTCTAGCTCATTTTACAGAGGAGGAAACTGAGGAAAGTAGGGTTAAGTGATTTGCCTAAGCTTAAACAGCTTTGACCAGATTTGAACTCAGGTCCTTTTGAACTCAGGTCCTTCTGACTCCAGGCCTTGTGTTCTAGCCCACTGCACTACCTGGTTACCCACTATCACTAATTTCATCAATTACATCGACAATTCTCTTTAACTAGGACTACTCCACATTTCTATGATCCATTAAGCCCTATGCTTTCCTCCTACAAACCTTTTGAGTTAGATAGCACAAGTATGATAAAAACCATTTTATAAGGAAGGAAAAGTGGGAAATAAATGATTATAGATGTAAAGGGTCAAATGTATGTAGTTTTTATCAAGGGTTTTAATCCTGAGCAAAAAATGGCAGGGTACTAAATGACTTCACTCTGGTTTAACTCTTTCTTTCCTTCTGGTTGATCTTCCTCTATCAGGCCTTGTTCTTAATATTAGCTCAGTTCTAGGTTTATAACTATGAATCTTGCTAGCAAGGTTATAAAATTTCTTGGTCTCCCAGAATTTGCTTCACTAGCTGCCAGATACAGAGGTGGAAACTTAGAACCTAGGGAAGGTAATATGTTTCTAAAGTCTTCTCAGCTCAGTCATTCTTTGGATACCTTATTCTAGACCTTTTCATCATGAATCTGGAGAAGTCCTTTCCCTGTTTCTAATATGAGACTTTCTTATGTGGCCCCTTGTGATAAGACCACTATATACCAACTTTACAAATATAATTTAATTTGATTTTCCCATCAATACTGTCAGGTAAGTACCATCATTATCTCCATATGACAGATGAAGAAACTGAGACAGACAGAAATTAAATGACTTGTCCAAAGTACCACAGTTAGTAAGTGTCTGAGGCTGGATTTCAACTCAGGTCTATCCTGACTCCAGGCCCAGCACTTTATCCACTGTGCCAGTTACCTGCCTCAGGGGAAAAAAAAGCATGAAATATAGTCTTTGATTTCAAGGAATTTGTACTTTTGTTGGAGGGCAGGGAGGTGTGGGGGATAGAATCAGATGTGAAATAAACAATTAGAATATTGCAAATGACAGATTGGTGTGTCATGGTACATAGAGAAAT